>NC_034413.1:36294258-36585034 GCF_002078875.1 Numida meleagris | reverse complement strand
GTTTCCTCCATACAACTTTCCAGCCACTCTGCCCCAAGCCTGTAGCACTGCCTGGGGTTGTTGCGGCCAAAGTGCAGGACCCGGCACTTGGTCTTGTTGAACTTCATCCTGTTGGCTTCAGCCCAGAGATCCAGCCTGTCCAGATCTCTCTGTAGGGCCTCTCTACCCCCAGGCAGATCGACGCTTCCTGCCAGCTTGGTGTCGTCTGCAAACTTACTGAGGGTGCTCTCAATGCCCTCATCCAGGTCATCAATAAAGATATTGAAGAGGACAGGCCCCAGCACCGACCCCTGGGGAACACCACTCGTGTCCGGTCACCAGCTGGATTTGACTCCATTCACCACCACTCTCTGGGCCCGGCCTTCCAGCCAGCTCCTCACCCAGCAAAGGGTGTACCTGTCCAAGCCACAGGCTGCTGGTTTCTCCAGGAGAATACTGTGGGAGACAGTGTCAAAGGCTTTGCTGAAGTCTAGGTAGACCACATCAACAGCCTTTCTCTCATCCACCAGTCGGGTCACTCGATTGTAGAAGGAGATCAGGTTGGTCAGGCAGGACCTGCCCTTCACAAACCCATGCTGGCTGGGCCTGATCCCCTGGTTGTCCTGCAAATGCCGCGTGATCTCCCTCAGGACAATCTGCTCCATAACCTTCCCCAGCACCAGGGAAGTGTTTCTTGTTGTTCTTGACCTCCCTTTCCAGATTTAATTCCATGTGGGTCTTACCCTTCCTCATTTCCTCCCTGCATGCTCTGACAGCGTTACTGTATTTCTCCCAAGTGGCCAGATGCCTATTCTACATTCCATAGACTTTCTTCTTCCATTTGAGTTTTTCCATGTTCCATGTTTTCCTTGATTGTCCATACAGGTCTCCTGCCACCTTTGTCTGATTTCTTACTCTTAGGTTTATACTGATCTTCAGTTTGGAAGAAGTGTTGCTTGAATGTCAACCAGTTCTCTTGGGCCCCCTGACCTTCCAATTCTCTAGCCCATGGGATACCTCCAAGTAGGTCATTGAAGAGGTCAGTTTGGCTCTCCTGAAGTCTAGGGCTGCAGTCCTATTTATTGCTTTGTTTCTTTGATGTAAGACCCTGAACTCCACTGTCTCATGTTTGCTGCATCCAAGTTTGTTCCCAGCTTTCACATTCCCAAACAGTCTGTCCTTGTTTGTAAGAAGGTCTGGCAGCACGCCTGTCCTTGTTGGCTTCTCCACTACCTGCCTCAGAAAGTTATCTGCTACATACTGCAGGAACCTCCTGGATTGTATGTGCCTGGTGGTGCTGCTTTTCCAGCAAATGTCAAGGTGATTGAATTTATAAATGTAGAGGAATATTTGTTTTAATTAAAAAAAAAAAATAAGAGCATGGGAGAAGTGTCTTGCTCTTCTTATTTGGCAAATATGCTCTTGCTTGTTTTATAGTAGAAGCAACAGAGTACCCAGTTTTTGGTTAGTGCTAGCATGAGTTGATGTTAAAGTAAACCAGAAAAATAAAATGAGAATTTAGAAGTTGTAATGTAGGATAGTGTAGGATAGTGATGAATATTGATTTCTCTATGAGGGATGCTTGATCATGTAAGCATGTGAAAATGACCTGCAGTGTGAAATGCCATGTCTGGAGTGCTCCAGGTCTTGCAGAGATTTCTCAGGCTTGCGTAGAACACAGGAAAATAAAGAAAATGAAAGTAATACAATAGAAATTTCTTGTGGCCTGTGAAACTGCTAATATGTGGTTAGGAAGTGCTTGAGCTAATCTAAAACAAGTTTTTGCTAAGGAAAAGGAATGTTCTTTCATTGTCTGGTCCTGCTGTACCTCTTGCACTAATTCTAGTGCTCATTTCACCCATTTGTACACCAGCTTGTCTCACTAATCCTGCAGGATGCACTGCGCTCTTTTTGCCATGATGATTTCATACAGCTTTGTCTGATTTCCACCTGCATGTGGTTTCTGAGATTTCCTGCCTTGGCTGGGTAGATGTGGAGCTGCCCTGAACTGTGTCTGCCTGATGGTGAAGAGGTGGAGAAAGTGAAGAGCAATTCTTCAGCTTTTTTTTCCTCGTGTATTTTTTGAGCAGTGCCAACAGTGATCTTGCTGCCTATGCTGTTAAATGAGTCCCAACCTAAATGTTCCTGAAGGTGGAGACTGTGCCTGGTGTTTTCAGCGTGCAGAGATGCAGAGCATGGCTTTTCTCTTGCTGTTCAGCTGGCAGTGCTCTGACAACCTTCTGGCAAGCTGTCTTTCCCTGGAGCTGTTTTTGAGTATTTTTTTTGACAATTGGATTACAGTGAAGATTGATTAAATCTGAGGATTTTCTTTGACATAAGACACATGTAGACATACCTATTCTGTATTAGCAGGGGTGGAACATGGAGGGCTGCTGTGTGCTACACTCCAAAGCCACAGAATCCAGGAACTATTGAAATTAAGCCAGTGAAAAATAACTTTCTGCTGCTGGGCTTCATGATCAGCCTTCATGGTGGTGCTGCTTCTCCTTTACCTTGCATCAGCCTTATTTCTCCCTGTGCAAACACGTGTGTTGTGTGTGATAGCTTCTCATGGAATCATGGAATTGTTAAGGTTGGAAAGGACCTCTAAGATCATTTAGTCCAACTAACACCCCCAGGTTGTTTTCCTCCATCCAGCTTTCCAGCCACTCTGCCCCAAGTCTGTAGCATTACATGGGGTTGTTGTGACTGAAGTGCAGGGCTTGGCTTATGGTCTTGTTGAACCTCATCCATTGGCTTCAGCCTATCCAGATCCCACTGCAGAACCTTCTTACTCTCAGGCTGATCAACACTTTCACATGACTTGGTGTCATTTGCAAACTTACTAAAGGTGCATTCAATCCCCTTGTCCAGATCAATAAAGATATGTTGAGAAGTAGTAGCTTGATAAGTGCTTGTGAACCAGAGAGCCCCGAAGAAGCTGAGGGAAGACTGATCTAAGTGGTTAGTACTATGGCAGACACTGAAGAGGTGGTGGTGTTTGTTTTACTCTACTCAGTGAAAGACCTGTGTATGCATTTCTTCCAACTGTGATTTTTACAAGGAATGGCATCAATGCTTGGAAATAGTGAGGATTCCTGCATCTTGATTAAGTAGTGATTACATCGTGCTGAGTGGTGGATAAAGTGTAGTCAGCTGCATCCTGCAGGGTTGCTCAGTGGTGACTGTGCTGTTTGAGCTCCAGGTGGAGCGTTGAACTATTTTTATAATCATCCTTTCTTGAAACAACGTCTTGCTTTGAGCATCTGGCAAATTTGACAGGGAGCAATTTCATTGAAAGGATATTGGTGTAACTCACCTTTATATATTTGATTCTTCAGAAATGTTTTGCTTTACTGATTTTTATCTCCAGTACATTTGGAAACAAAATATAAATGCTTGACTTGCGTGGTTTTTTCCATAAAAAACAGTGCATGTACAGTTACGTGCTGATGAAGCACAGCAGCATGCCTGAGAGTTCTGCTTAATAAATTAAATGCATTTCAAAATTGAATTGGAAATGAAGGATGTATTTGAAAAATGCGTGCTCTCAGCAGGCTATTAAAGTGAGATTTGCACTGGCTAAGGCTTGCAGTTCCGTGCAGGTGTCTGTGGGATGACCAAAGGTTTGGGTAGGTTGGGTACTGGAAACCAGCAGTTGCAGAATGGAGGCAGCCATAAACCTGTATGGAATGGGAAAGATCAACCGTGCTCCGCTTCTGTACTCTCGTAGCATTACATCTGGGAGAGGGGCAGGTCCAGAAGGCATCATGTTATCCTAATGGGAATTTGGTGATGTGTAGTAGAAGAGCTAGAAACTTTTTGGAAGCTAGACATATAATAAGAAGCGTCTCTTCTTCATCTTTCTCTAAACCACAGATTGCCTTCCTTGAAATGCTGTTTTTAAAAATTGCGTATTAAATAAATAGTCATATGAGGATAACCAACCTTTTCTGACTATCGGTTCTTTGCTATGGCTGCACGATGTGATGCAGACAGCAAGAATAATGACAAAACTGTGTAGTTGCAATGCCAGACAGACATGTATCAGATTGCTTGCAAGCATTTCAGCATCCAAGCACAGCCATCTCAGGAATTACAGCCTGTTATCTATTATCTCTGGTTACATGCAACTAGATACATTCAGAATTCATATTTTACAATTTAGCACTTCTAATAATTCAGCATTGGATCTCAGGTTGACAGAAAAGCTGGCAGATTTTCCGAACTGATTCATTACCCATGGTGGGATAATTGTCAGTCAAAAGACCTGACTTGCTTTTTTGTTGTAGTACACTCTGAAGCATGCTCTTGCACACTGTTATTCCTGCTGCGATAGTAATAGCTAGTGCAAGTCTGAGGGTGCTGTGGTTGAGAAGGATTTAGTGTGCATTAGCAGCAAGGTGTATAACTCTTTGGAGTAGGAGGCAGCTAGTACTTTGGTGTTTAGGTATTTGGTGATGATCTGAGGTTGTTACTTGAATCTGAGTAATGACAGATATTTGTATTACATGGCATCGGTTATTTTCTCAAAGTCAACTATTTTAATATTTGTGTTTTTTTCTTAACTAGATGAGGGCTATTACCAAGGTGGAAAATTTCAGTTTGAAATTGAAGTTCCTGATGCCTACAATATGGTGGTAAGTATTTTGTCATTAATCTAGAGGTGGTTACATTTCCTTTCCATGTAATAGGACTTCAGAGGGAAGCTGGCATTGAGTCTGAGAAAGGGTCTTCTCTCTCTAGAAGAGAGAATTATACAACTGAAGAGAAAGGAGAAGTCTTTGCTTTTTATTTTTATGGGGCCATCAACTTGTGCTTATAGTTCTGGTATTGGCCTGTGATGTTTAATTCCCTTTCGGAGTGTGCAGTAGAAGACATGGAAAGTGCAGAGATGGTGGCAAGTGGCCTCCTTTGGTGCACTCCACTAGTTCTGCTGCTTGTCTCTCAGGCTGCTTAAGTATCTATAAAAGTACCTATTTCAGTGGTTATTAAGCAAACAGCTTTCCAGAGGACATCCCAATGATTGCTTTTTCTTATTATAGACAAATAGAACACTCCAAAGAACTTGCCCTTTTTGAACATGAGAAACATTATTGCATGGTTTTACTCTACTAAAATTACAGATTGAGGCAAGAGAGGAGGAGGTGCAATTACAATAAAAATAACTTCAGACATTATTTTCGGAGTTCAGCAATCTGTAGAAAAAAGTAAACTCCAAAAATGGAAAACAGGTGGGGCATATGTCTGGTTCTCATGAATTACTCTTGGTCTTCTGCGTTCTGGTGATGTGTGGGGAAATTACATTCATTTGAGCATTTAAATTGCAGTAATTGCATGCAGAGATATGAATTGCAGGAAGAAGGAAGCCTCACTTTTATTTTGAACGCTTTTGATTTTTCTTGCTTTCACAGCTTTTTTTTTTTTAACATCTTTTCTATTTTCTGACATTTGGTGTTAATATTTGAGGTCTTCTTTCAGAGAGGCTGAATCATAGAATTGCTCAGGTTGGAAAGGACCTTCAAGATCATCAAGACCTTCAAGATCATCAGGATCTTGAAGAATGAGTAGGAGAGGATAGCAGAGAAATGTGTCTGAGAAGACCTTTGACTTGGGTTTCAAATGCACCAAGCCTAAATTCAGTGTCATATATGTGCAGTGGCTGCAGTCACGGCACTGTTTTTATATGCGCTATATATACACACACAAAGGAGGAGCAGCAGTCTGGAATGGGATGGCCTGAATTCTCAGACTGAGCTCAGAATACTCCAGTGAGGTAGAAAAGTTATGTCTCTGGGAGCAGGGGAACTGGGCTGGCATTCCAGAACTTACCTTCACAAGTTCCCTAACGTTCCTGGTACTTAGAATCAAGGTGACACACACTATATTGTATAAAAAGTTATTGCTTGTGGAAAACCATAGTATTTCTGAATCAGCTTTGAATTTTCCTGCTCAGTTTTCCAGCATCATGCTGTCCTTACGTAATGTTGGTCAAGAGAGATGAACAATGCTTAACAATATTTTCTAGCTAACTGAGTTAGTGGTAGCAGTCTCAGGTCCTGTGCAGCTTCAGGGAATGGTCTCAATCTCTCTTCAGAGCTTTTTTTCTCCTTGATTCTTTTTCTGGGAATTTGTGAAGAGAAGAAAGTATTTTTCTTTGGAAATCTTGAACTCTGTTGCAATTTAGTGTTTTATTCAAAACTAAGCCCTGGATCCTGTGTGTCCTTGATACACTTTGTACATCTAGTGTTTGCAGTTGCTAATTTCCCCTTTTTATGTTCCCCGTGTAACCTCACCAGGAAATTTCCCAGGATGCCAATTTTATACGCACCATGCACATACTGTAAATACAAAGGTGATCACTAAGTAATTGCATCCTTCTTTAATGTGAGTGAACTGTGCCATCACATACCTAGAGGAAGATGGCATTCGTGGCAGAAGGAGGAACCCTCCCATGTTCCCATCCATCTGACTTTTTAATTGTCAGTAATCGCAGTTTAACCACTGTGGCATTGCTGAGCACAGGGAAGTACACAATATATACTCCTTTTACTTTCTTATATTCTCGTGTTTAAGGTGTTCATATAAACAAAAAAAAAAAAAGGTTTGTGTTGTGAGCTGAAATCGATGCATGCTGTTCTGTCTGGGAAGCAAAGCACTGGAGGTAGGCAGTGGATCTGTGAGCGTAAGGCACTGACTTGTGGCACCTAGGCTGTGGAGTCCCTCAGGGCAAAGATTCGAGAGCCTAACATGTGGGAAGGATGCTCTGGGTGAGCTCTGCTGTGAAGTGCTGCCTCTTGCTTGTGTGCCGAGTGCACAGCTGGTTGATCAGACACTTCTGCATCACTGAGCTGCTGTATGTGGTACTGGAAATGTTTGTGATGACTATCTGTAAGGCAATACAGATTATAAGGGTTCTTCCACTATATCTATGATTAAAACTACTTAAGCTGTTGAAGAGATGGATAATTTTAGAAGCATCTGAGCTCGAGAACAGGAAAAGGTTTTTCATTTTTAATCAGTTACTTGATGTGCAAGAGGAATTGTTTGGGTACATCTGAGCTGCATTGCGAGAGGTAATTTGTATCACACTGCTTCTGCAAGCTGACAGGCTGCATTTCGCTTTGTGCTTTGCATGCAGGCTGAAGAGAGGGAAGAGAGCTCATCAAGGACTTGTTTTGCCAAGGACTTCTTTTAAAGCAGTCCATTTCCCAAAGAGGGGAACTCTTTGGGCAGTCCTGTTGTGCATTTTCCTGGTGGTTCACCCCAGTGATTATGTCTTCACTGTTACTGAGTTAGCACTGCTAATAATGTTAGCACTACTACAGAACAATCTTAACATTAGAAGTGTCTTTAAACTCCCATGTTGTAAATGGGGCCATCATGGGCAGTTCCAGTCATCCTTTTCCTGTGATGTCTGAGCAGACAGTCAGAGGTGATGCTTCCTGCAGCACAAACGAAGGAAGCAGTTAGTCACAAGGACACCAGTGCGTGCACACGATTCTCAACTAACATGCCTGCTTTCCAGAGATAGTTGGGGAGAAAAGCATCATGAAAGGAAGACTTCATCCTGTACGTGATCCAAAAATATCTTCAAAAAGGATTTGTGCGTGTCAGATCAGTTCCTTCTATAAGAATCTGATTTGGGCTAGTTGCTTTTTGGAGCTGTAGGAAAACCTGGCATCTTCAGAGTCCTCTGCTTGGATCCAAACTCTTGTAATCACTCTGATTTCCCTTCACAACTAAGATTTTCTTGATTCTTGTAGCACTGTTTTATGGGCATCACACACAAAACTGGTAGGCTTGAGCTCTTGATGTCTTTCAGACTCTCGGCAGCTTTTTGAATAAATAATGTCCATGTTCTGAATACAAAAAGAAGAAATTTATCCTGAGAGGCCTTTCCCTCCTCTAAAGTTGAAGCAACTCTGAAAAGATACTGTGCTGATAAAATTAATGTTACTGGTATTAGCTATTAAGGGTTTTTCAATGGCATTGGAAGTCTTTAGAAGGTCAGCACTTAATATTACTTATTCTTTGAGCTGCTTTTAAAAGTTCAGTTTTTCCCTTCAATTGTTATGTAAAGATAATAGCCAAAATACAAACTGTGTGTGCGGCCTCCCTCTCATCCCAGGCAGGGAATGTGGGATATACCTGCTGTGTTGTTAAACACTTCATATTTCCACATACTTAGGAAGAGAAGTGATTGCTCACTGCTTGCACACATGCATGAAACTGCCCTTAATGCATTGCATGCTTTCCCAGTGTCATCGTCTTCTTTTATATCCTTAGCAAATACACAGTGTGAAGGAAAGACTTCTTAAACAATGTGTACCAGATACTGAGAACTGTTCTCTTGATGGCAATGGGATGTTGTGTAAGAGGAGAAAGCAACAGGATATGATGCAGGTGTTGCAGTACCATCAGGAGAGCAGAGTTAGTTAATTCTTAGTGTCTCCTCAAACTGTGGTGCTGTTAGAAATACTGAAATCTGTTTGTTAATATTATCACTTGGCATTTTAAAGCATTCTGCCTTTTAGAAAATAAGCTGTATGTTCACAAACATTTGTGTACAGCAAACAGAAGCTTGCCAGCATTTGTGCCTGCGAAAACCTCCAGGACTGTTGCAGTCACAGACATCAGAAGAAGCTGTGAAGTGGCAAGCAAAATAATGGAGTATGCAGCAAATGCCTCCAGTGCCATGTGCTGACCTCTGTCTCTGCAGCATCTGTTCCCAAGCACTGCTTTTTTGGTTGATCAGCTGCCCAGAAACAAGTCAGTCAGAAATGGGAGCAATTGTTGGTGGTGGTTGTTTTTGATTTTTAAATAATAGTAATAGCAATCCACTGATCAGGGGATGTCTTGATTTAAAACAACAACAGCAAAAAAAATCCAACAAACCTTTTCTTCCTTGAGGTGCAGCTGATGAAGCAGCGGGTGCTACAGGATTGGGGACCTGATGCTTTAAGGAATCAAACCTGGTTAATAGTAAAGATAGTGACATAAAATCAGTTTTCCAAGGATTTTATGACCTTAGGCAGAGATCAGAAGCCAGGAATTTAACAGCAGAACTCCTCTTCTTGGTCCTTTTTCTTGCAAATGTCTCAGTTGTGAAGCAGCAGTTGGAAGGGATTGGAATCCTGAAGAACTGAACGTCATGACTAAGAGAGTGTCATCAGTCCTCTTTGGTGGCCTTACTGTATAGGATCGGTTAGGCACAACATTTCCATGTTAGTGCACTTGTCACATCAGTGTGACTTGGCTTGCCAAACCAGTCAAGGTCTGAAGTGAAGTTCATGTACTGGTTGGTGCTTTATATCCAACCTCTGATTCAGTGAGAATGTCATGGGAGAGATTGTTAGCAGCCTTTTTAAAGAAAAGGGACAAACTTGATAAAAGCGTGTTGTATAAAATTAAACTTACTTCTGCCCAAACTGACGTCGGTATATGCGTAGTTGTCAACTGCTTGCAACACTCTCCTGTGCTGTGTGTATGTGCTGTGTTTTGAGGCTTGTGAACACAAACTGATACAGTGAAGTCAGCTGAGAGCAGAAGTGGAAGCTGGGACAATTCCCATTATCAAAACTCATGAGGGATCTGAAAAGATAAGTGGCTGCTGAGAACTGGAGAAGAAAATCACTCAGATCGCTGCTGTGCCCTGTGGTGAGGTTGGATCTACACATAAGTCTTGCAGAGTCTGAGGAGAAGGATGAACTTATGAGTAGTGAAATAAATGGATTTTGTAAGCTTTGCTGTCACATCCATGACCTGGAAATGGTTTGAGGAGTTCAAGTGAAGCATCTCAAGGAAAGCTTGTGTGGATTTGTTGATGTAAGGAAGATTCAAAGATAGCTTGAAGCAAAAACTCAAAGGAGAATTTGTCTAAAGCTAATTCTCATGGTAGTGCTGCCATCGTCCTTGTCTGTCTCTAAAAGGAGAAGAAGGAGAGAGAAGGAGAAAACCTTTGTCTTGCTGTCAGCAGTGGGTTTCTCTGATTCTTAGAGATAAGAAGCACTTTGGTGTTTGGTGAAAGGATGAATGACTTGTTTTTTTTCCCACATTACAGAAAACTAAGATGCCAGTTACTTCACTCTGAATGACTGTGTGGATTTGGGAGTTTCTTGTGAAGATTTAGTTGGTATAAAACTTTCTTATTCTATTCATCAATACATTCGCTGTTGGAAGGCATGTGTGGTAAAATTTGCTCTTTTATCTTGAGTCACCAGGTGGAATAAGTACTGCTGCTTTCCTCTCTTTGTTTTTTTGAGAACTAGACATAATCTTTCAAAACAATGTGAAGGTGTAGCTGACAAAAGGTTGTGCTGTTAGAAAACTTCTAAGGTGAACGTTTGTGGATTTGGAAGGTAAAAAGTCAGACTTTTCTGTGTGCCACTCATTTTTCAGTACTGCCGTGATCCGGCACTGCAGCAGCTATCTCCTGAGGGCTGAGTGCTGAGCAGCTGTTGGACAAACGTGAATGTTTATGGAGAAAAGCTTATGTCTCTGTTATGAATTGTTGATGTGCTTCAGGATGGTTTATGTAAGTGCTGGATAGGTGTATTCTTGGTAGGTCGGTATCATGTGTGCACTCTTACCTTTTCTCCAAGGAGCTGGGATAAGTGGATAACATCTAAATACTTCCCTAAGATGATGCTGGAGAATTGAGAACAAAGCAGTGAGACAAAACACAGCATGCACACCGCTATGCAGTTACAGCTATTAGAGCTGTTTTCTCTCTTGACTGAAGACTTCTTAAGAAGCAGTGGGGGAAAATAGCTCCACATTTATAATAGGATATTAAATTGAAGTTCTGAAAGGTACTGGTTTGTGTTGGTCTTACTGTACGTCTACTGTAAGAGATTATCTGCCTGATTGAAAGCTGCAAATTGTAATTTGGAGAACAGGGATGGAATAATGTGCTGTTGCTAGGCTACTGGCATTTTTATGACCTGCTCTTTATTTACTTCACAAAACTAGAGCAAATGAAACTGTATTTTAAGAATCTGTGTTTCAAAACTTGCTGTCTAATTCAACATTCTGGTGACCTTACCTAAGAATAAATTAAGTAGCTTTTTACATTAGCATCTTCAGTTTGGATCCGACTGCACTTCTTCACACTTCTCCTTATACTCCTATCCAGCTCTGAACAGGAGGCTCTTATTTAAATAAAAAAAAAAAAGGAAACAATGCTTTTGATTAATATATACTCTGCTGTTTTTAACAACCTTCCCAAAACTTGGATAAACTTTGTGAAAAACCAGTTAGTTGTTAACAGTTTAAATTGTTGTCTTATTGGTTATATATTAAGAGACTAATATGGTTTTTATTTTGTTTTCCCTGAAGGAAACAGGAGAGAATGAATTTTCTTGGCTTTCTTTAAAATCAATTTTTCTGAGGAAAAAGCTCATCATTAGTGAAGAGTAGAAAGAAGCTAAAAGGGCAGGGAAAGCTGGTGTACCTCCTGTAGTTACACTGTCAGGATCTTTAACATGCAGATTTATGCTGTGAGCATCAAATATATTTCCCTTTTCATTTCTGCGACTTGTAATGGTGATTGGCTTTGTTTTGAACAATAACCTTGTAATTTGTTTTCTGTCCTGGCAGCCTCCGAAAGTAAAATGCTTGACAAGAATCTGGCATCCAAACATTACAGAGACGGGAGAAATCTGCTTAAGGTAGCAACAGCATTCTTTTTTTATCCTGAAGGTTTGTCTGTGTGATGAGATGTTGTATGTAATTTTCAAGTCACTATTACTTTTATCAATGGTTGCTAGAAATCAGACCAGTATATGACCCTTAGAAACACAGAAATACACTGAAAGTGTTGTTCTTGCCGTGCAGTAGGCACTGGGTAGAACCTGGCTCTTCAAGTTCAGACTTAACGTTTTTGTTCTATTTAGGATAGAAGTGTAAAATCCTATCTGGACACAACTTCTTATTTCTTTTCTTTTTTTCTTTGTTTTTTTTTTTCCTTTTCCTCTCCTCATAGATGAATAATTCTCAGGCCCTGAGAAGGCTGAAGGTTTTACTCATTTAATGCCTATATGTATTTAGTGCTTGAAAACTGTATTTCAAAAAGGAAAAAGAAAGATCTGTTTTACTTTGAAACTAACTATTCTATATTTATTTATTTTCATGTGTAATATCTGCTGAAGGGCAGGTGCTGGTTATAGAAAAACAGAGTTGGGGGAATATAAGTGTAAGAAGCCCAAAAGCTCACTTCTGCAGAAGGGACGCGCTTATGCTGCTGGGGGTTTTTTCCTGATAGTAAATATTTCCTTTTCAAAATCAGTTTCTGAAACTTTTGTGATTTCAGTTTTTCATCTTGAGTACCCAATGGTGAAATTGGCCAGAAGCTGAACATAAACATAAGTGAGAAGCGGGACTGTCATTTCTCAAGTTAATGGGACATGAAAGAAATACTAAATGAAGCATAAGCAATGAAAATAAGTAAGATTGAAAGCTGTTCTGAAAATCCAAAACAGTCGCCACCACGTGTAGCAAAACTGTGCTTAAAAATGTATATTTTGCGTCCTTTAGATTTGAAATCATTTTGTTGCTGTGTACAAGGCCCAGGTGCAAATGAAGCTTTCGCAGGGTAGCCTTTCTCCATTGGTAGGCAGGTCAGGCTCATCGGTTGGTAGTAGCTGAAGAGCTGATATCAGTGCTTTTAGCCACAGTGGTGTGCTTCATGCTTCTGAGGAGCTGGTGCCATCAGGGGGTGGTGGTGGAAACTTGGTCACTGGAGAGAGCCCAGATGCTTTTAGTCAAAAAGCTGAAGTAAAGGCAGGAGTAGATGAAGTGTTTAGAACCAGTGAACAGGAAATACTAGACACCAAAAGATAGCTAGAAGTTTAAGCTCTGACTATAGTGCTGTATCTTTTGAGGTTGAACAAAGCTTCCTCGCACTCTTGAGGATGTTTCAGTGTGTCTATTCTTCAAATGATTTTAATTATGTCAGACAATTGTAGTGTTGGAACATCATAATTCTGGTTAATGAAGTGAAGTCATTTCTTTGGCGTCTGCACTGAAATGTCAGCTTTATTTGATTGTCAGATACTTAAGCACATTAAACCTTTGAAATGTCTTACCATTTAGATGGGAAATCTAAAATAGCCCAGTCTGCTCTATGCCTGTTATAATGGAGAATGCAATCTATATATAGTACGTGCAATCAGCTTCTACTGGAGTCTTCATATAGAAATATCTTTGGATATTTTTTAAAGCAGAAGTAATTCCTTATCAGTATTTTTCCAGCTGTTTTCTTCTGAGCGTACCTTATGCTACAGTATGTAATCATTCCTAATTAAAACACAGTAAGTGATTAAACTTGGATCGAGTGTGATAGGTTGGGGCACAAAAAGCATTCTTCCTGTGTGCCTTATGAATTGCAGTAGCTCAGATCTAGAACATACTTGTGGATGTTGCTTCCACTGCACGTATGGATAGGAAACATCAAGATACTTACGAGGAATATCCTTATTACATACACCAGTACACCATTTTCCTAACAACTCCTAATGCGTATCCCTGATTTTATTCTACGTCTATTGATGTGATTTCCCTTTCTTCCACTTTTTTTACTCCTTGACCACATCAGCTTTTGGAAAATCTTAACCACTCAGAAGTTTAGCTGCTTTGTAGCTGTGTTTCTACTCTGTGGCGAGGTGCATATTTCTGCTCATTTTGGTGTTCATTCTGCTGTTTGATCCTATGAAGTTCTGAGAGCAGATCACCATTCTGACCTCCACCTGTCTGGCAGTCGTATCTAGGTTATCTTCATGGGGAGCACGAAATGTGGTTTCTCTAGGCACCCTGCACTGGAAAAGGGCTTTGGTTAGGGGTGTAATGATCATTCCTAATCTGTAGGAAGAAAGAGGGTGCGGCTCTTAGAATGGATTATATCAGTAAATCAGAAATAAGAGGCAGAAGTATGCTTTTCTGTCTGCATTGCCTTCCTGCCAGAGCTCTCTGAGGAATATGAGTGTCTCCTCTCAAGTCCTGGCTGCTGAGCATCCCCAGCTGGAGATTTGCATAGAGAGAGAGGCTTTGGGAGCTGCAGGGGTGTTAATGAGGTTTGGCTGGTGTGCTCAGGCACTTAGAGCTCTGTCAGTTGATACTTGCATGCTTTTTTTGTATGTGTTCACTTATGCTTAGCTCTTAAGCTCACAGTGAGCTGTATGGAAGGGTAAAGGGTAAAGGAGAATACTGCAGCAAAACTATAAGGAGGAGAAAAACTTATTAAGTCTATTATTTCCTCAAAACGTGAAAACCTGGACTTTTGCTTGTTCACCATCATTTTTGCTTGTACTTCAATAACATGAACAAAAATAAAAGCCAAAACGTGTTTTTTTAATGTTTTTGAAATTAGTTTTGAGCTGCATTGGTGATACTGGCAAGTTTTTTCTTTTCAAAGGCACTGAAATGAGATTAGCAACGTGGTTAAGATGTGATAGTGTTACCCAGTACATTCATCTTCTTCCTAGACTCTTAAAGGGAACATGAAGTAGCACTACAAAAAAAAAAAAAACACCCTGCAAAATGAATAACTTTAGAGTATTTCACCTTAACCCTGTCACGTTAGCAGTAGAAGCTATTGTTGCTGATAAATTTTTGTGCTTTGTTACTTTGCTGTGTGAGTTCTCAATTTTAGATTGCTTCTTAGCAGAGGAAGTCAGTTGTGAAATGTGCTTAAAGGAGTTTCCCAGACTCTTATTCAGATTATTAACTTTGCTTTCATGCACATGAGTGAGACTTCTGCATTCCTCAGTTTTTCAACACTTCTGGTGTTTCTTAGTTACCCTCTAGGCTCCAATGCTTTTACTTCTCGTGACTGATGATGTTTTTTACCTCAGAGTTCCAGGAGTGTCTGACCAACTGAATATGGCTCAACTCTTTCATCTTGTAAATGGGTCAGCAGTTTCAGTGGCCTTATTATGTAGCACAATATGCAGATCAGGTAAAATTCCTACATGTGCACGTAGGAAAGTCTGTATTTTAATTATTTATACCAATATAAATATTTGTATCAAAATTGAGAACGTATATGGACATTTGTAAGGGACTCTTCTTCCTGTAGCAGTCTGTTTTGTGCAGAGTACTCTGTTTGAGCTTTGTGATTTCCAGCTGGGGATGTGTGGAGTTGAGTTTGTCTGTAAGGCCTTGTTACGTTCTGCATGCAGTATGGCTCACCTCCTGGAAGAGGAGAAGCTGCTGCTAAGACTCAGACATTAGTCTTTGCTGCTCTGAGTCCCTGAAGGTTTGAGACACATCCATTGATGTTCTGTCTGTTGCAGAACCTTCCTGAGCAGATGGACCAGGACTATTTCATTTTCCTATCCCTGACTTTAAGAAGCTGCTGTCGTTTTACAGAGGAGAGGATAATAATCCTCACTGATAATTAGAAATCCTTCCAAAAAATATCCTCTTAGAGGGATCAGGATATGCCTGCTGTGGTGGGAGGCAGGACGTGCTGCAAGACCTGCCTGCTCACTGAAGATGAGCATGTTCTGAAGTGCAGTACATGTGTGTGTGTCTGTGCGCTCAGAGGGAAATAAAGGCTCAGTGTTGAGACTGTCATGAGGACTGCTGTTACGCTTTGTATTCTTAAAATAATTTGATTTTTGACAAAGCTGAGCTGTGTGAAGAATATAATTCTCAGGCAACATAGCAATTTTTTTAAAAAGTCTTGATGCTAGATATAGAGCAAGAGGGATGTAATCCTAACATGACAATTTCTTCCAAAGTTGTTAAAGCTTTCTGAGAAAACTTCTGACAAAGTTTCTCTTACTAGAAGTTACACTGTGTAATATGTTTGTCTTTTTTTCAGTTTATTGAGAGAACATTCAATTGATGGCACTGGCTGGGCTCCAACTAGAACATTAAAGGTACTATTTCCTTTTAGATACATACAGCAAACTAGATAATCTTTTAAAATACTTCTAAGGACTTGCAAAGAGTCAGATAAATGCAGTTTGCTCTAGAGACAACTGTTGTTTTTTTTTGTCTTTCAACAAGCTGCTGGCAATACTGAAACAATTACTGTTCTAACCGAATACAGAAATGTTGTCTATTTTTAGTGTACCTGCTTTGAGTGATAGCAAGTTTTGTGGAATTATATGGTTACAGTGACCCTGAAGAACCACTCACAGTAAGGGTGGTCTGATTTCTTGGTGGTCTTTTTGCCTAGGCAACAAATATGAGAGCATATTGTGAGCAGGACTAACAGTAATCCATAACCCTTTCAATTTCCATTGTGTTGACAGTTCTGACAAGTCAGCAGGCTGTCTAAAGAACATTTTTTTTCTTTGGAAGACTAAAGAGCACAATGCATTTGGGAAAAACACCATGTGGAACATAGAATTAGACTGTAGTTACTGCGCTGCCTTGAATTGTTTCATCCCAGTGTTTGAGCTGGTGAGGAACACATCCACGCTTCTGTACTGCATAAGCAGGGTGCTCCTGCCTGTTTTAGTAATTCCAGCTGGGAAATAACTGCCTCTGCCCTTTAAGCTTGCCTTGAAGTCTCATTACCTCAGTCACCAAAATGTAAGTAGAATTTGCCCCTTATGAAGTTGATGAAGTTTTGCCACCATGATTGCAGAATGGCATCTGAGGTCAGTCCCGCAACAGCTGGGCAGTGTTAAAAAATTTGGAGCCGTGGTTCCTGGATGAGATACACATCCTTTGTGACAATCTCCCCAAGAATGCCTCAGTGCAGTGAGTGCTCTCGTCTTGATACAGAAAGCACTCCGTTGTCCATTTGCTGCTACATGACCTTGCTGTCAGAAGAGTCTTGCAGAACGTTGAGTAATAATCTCTCCAGCTTTTACCAGGAAACCTGCCAGAATTTGTTCCTGAAGAACATTAGCTAGGTCGATAATGGGTGAACACGTCAGATGTTTGTTGCTTTTCAAAAGTCAGATTGAGAAAGAATTCTTGTCTAATGCTTGCTTTGCTTTTTATAACTACGAATGAGATATATGTCTTCCTTCTTTTGATCTCTAAAATCTCCTCATGAGCTGTCTGATTTCCTGGAAAGTGGAACCAGCGTGTGTTGTTTTGTGTTTTTTTAAATAGTCGTTGCTTATTTTTCATCAGTAAGTATACTTTATTTTCTCTCTTGCATTTCTGTTTTCAAATTAGCTTAAATTGAGACATGAGGTAATTCAATACACTGCTTCTGTTCTTGTTCCTCTATTTCATTCCCAGAGAAAGTTTTTGGACTATGAATGTTTAAGCTTAAGACAATTAGAAAATTACTATACCAGTATTACAACTTGACAAGAATGCACGTATACACTTATCTGTTCTCCTAGCTTTGTTTATGGTATCTTAGGAAGATTAAGATAGTGTTTCATGTTAAGACTGTGGGTAGGAATAATTATTGGTACTGTATTTAACTTCCTATCTTCAGTAAGGTTAGGAATATATGTATTAATTTTCTTTTCCGCTCTGTCCTTGCATCAGTTTACTAATTGCATGTGATTAATTTTATAGAGGAAACATCCTGGAATCTCAACTGCCAGAAGAGTCAAATTAATGAGCTTTATGAAGCAATTTAGGTTGTTTTTACATTCCGTAAATTAAAATCTAGCATCTCCTCTGGTTTTCATTACTCCCCATGAGCACTGAAGCACCACAACTTTTATTGCTTAAAACCTGTGAAGTTTGTCTTCAGTTTGTGTTTTCAGAGAGTCCATTTTAAACAAGCAATTTCAGTAAGTGCTCTGTGATCGCTTCATGTGGTTTTGCACTGTCATCGCAGAAGTACCTGACTTCCATGTTTTGCCTTTGTAGAAATGTGGTGATTGCGCTGTTCCTCTAGTACAGAAGTAGCTTCACAGAGTCAAGCAGAAATAGCCATTTGGGGATGCTGGGAAGCTGCAAGCCCGGTTCCCAGAACAGTGCCATTAGTTTGATTAGTGTCCAAGTGCTCAGATTCCAGTCCACATACAATCCTGAGATGGAAAATACAAAATTGTGCAGGTTTTTCTGCAGTATAGATGCACAGACAAGTTATTTTTCCATATACATTAATTGTTCCATGGTAGGTACGTGTTCACTATAGACCAGAACATTATGTGGAGCAATGTGCAAGGGTGACATGTGGCAAATTAAAGCCACAAGATGCGACAGAGGTTGCTTTCATCTCTTCCTGCTCCACCTGCACCCACTAATCCGGCCTTCTGGAATCGTTTCTAGCACATAGGCACCATGGCTGGGAGACATGCTTATGTCTACAAGCTGAGCACCGTGTTAATTTGTGCAGTATCTCTATGGAAAATATCTGGGCTTGGCCAGAGACAGCCTTGAGAGACGGTGTTTCATATTTCAGTCATTGATAATATGAAGTTAACCTGATTCTGTGAAGGAGCAGTGCCCAACTTCGTCAGGTGCTCCAAAATGCTGCTGCAGTGTTTTGCTGGAGAATGGGAGAGACGTGTTGGATTTCAATGACAAATACTGTCAGGTGTTACCAGTGCAGCCATTAATAAATTCATTTAAATAAATAAAGGAAACCAACCTCAAAAGCTGTGTGCACAAACCGAAGGTTTGCCTTAGCTTTTCCACTGCTGCATCCACCCGTGTGATATACGCTTTACCTTTTAGGAGGCTTTGGAAGTTTTAGATTGTCTCATCTTCCATATCCTTGTGGTGGCAGCAGAGCTCTTACATGAGAAATCCTTCAAAATAAGCTACTGTGACCTTTTGAATACTTTCTTATAGTATCAAATTGGCAGCAACTTGAAGAGGCATTCAGATTGTGCCTTTTCACTTTCTGAAAACAAATCAAAAATCTCTAAAAATTATCTGATAAAATGTGTTCTAACAGTGTAGATAATTCCTAAAGGGGGATAAAAGGCGCACAATGAATTATGTGTTCTAGCATTTTGCTGCACTTGGTGCCATCTCATTCACGACTGAGTTCTGTAGAAGTTACCAAGTGTTGAACACAGTGCTGTCTTCCAGTTCTTCCTGTTATGGGATGTATTTCCATGGACCACTGGGAACTGCAGCGTGCGTGCGTGTGTGAAGGCACTGAAGAATGTGCTCTTCCTAAATTCCTGTGTTAGATGGAGCAAGTTGGGTTTTAACTCTGAAAAAGATCACGGCTAAAGTAATGTTTTAAAATAATCTCTCTCTGTATGTACTTTTTATCACCACTGATGTAATTGCAAATATTTTCTTTATCCATAGAAACACTCCTGAATCCTAAATTCTTTTTAACAACAACAAAAAAAAGAATCTGGTAGCTTGCTTCACAGACCATGGAGTATACAAAGAGAGATGCAGTACTTCCAGACTGGTATTTCAGTGTAATCATTCAGTCCTTTATGAGTTAGCTGCCTGTGCTTGCTTACCTTTCTGTCTCCATGCTGTGAGATTTTGCATGCTTTTCCTGCGTACTTCTTTCCTCTCTAAAACAGAGTATTCATGATGTCGAGGATTGCAAGGAGTTACTTTAGACTGAGACTCTCGAAATAGCTTGCTTTTCTCCAGTTTCTAGGTCTCATAGTCAAAGCTGGAGTTTTCCAGGTGGAAATCAAATAAGTTGTTTTAAATTCATTCTAGTCTCAGATTTTCATTTCACTAAAAGTAGCACTTATTTAATGCCTATTATGAAATAAGTGTTACTGCTTTAATACCCTGCTTTTTCCACTCTCGGGAATTTGAGTTTTGAACTCAGAAGTGCTGCAGCAGCTCCTGCTGCTCGTCAGCACTCACCTGCTTGTGCCTGGCTCACCACGACCCAGCTGCCTAGTTAAGCCAGGCCTCCCTAGTGCTCATCAGCTTTGTCTGAAACGCTTGTTTTGACTTTGCTGTAAAATTATCTCGGGTGATTGAGTTGAAAAAAAAATCTATGTATTGTGATTGCCTAATTGGTTCTAAAAGTCAGTCTGTTTCTTCTGCAATTATCTCCAACAAACTATAACTGGAAATTGGTCAGTGACTGATTTATGAACCATAAAAATAATCAAGGCACTGCTGTGCAACTCTGACTCCGCGGGGCTGAGCATGGTAATGTTAAAACAGTATTTTAAAATGTCTGATGAACGTCCACAAGGATAATTGGGTTGGGTTCCCAGTTCTGATGGAACTACAGGGGGCTTCAGATAACTGGAGGACTATTTTCTGTAGGATTTTCTTGTTTACTGCTCAAATTTTTATGCATTTTAGTTCTTACAGTGTTTTAAAGTGTTACTTTTGTCATGTTTTATGTTATTTCTGTCAGTAGACAGGAGCAGGAGTGGGAATCCTCAAGCTTCCTTTGAACTGTAGTTGTGCAGACAGCTTTTATAGCAGTGTGTAGGAAAATGGTATTTTTTTCCAAGAATTAATTTCCCGTGTCTTCAGATAACTGGTTAAGAAATATCTGTTTGTGTTACTAAATAATCTATTCTACAAGATATTAAAGGCATCAAGAATCATTTACAATAAACTGTCATTAAATGAAGTTTATTTGTGAGAGGCTTACTTATTTAATTAGCATTTATGAGTAAATGGGAAAATATGTCATATTTGTTGTACTGGTTTTGCTTTTGTCCACAGGCAGTAAAGTTACTTCGTTTGAAGTCATGCAAATGACAACCTATAATCTTGTGGAGAAATAAATGAGAGGGTCTTCACTTCGTATTTCCATTTACAAGCATTTAAGCATGAAGCTGTGTAGTTCTTAAAAGCTTTGGTATGAACACAAAACTTTCATTCATTGTCTTAATGAAAATGGGGGGTTCTGCTGTCAGGATTTTATGAAATTAGTGTAGAGGAGCATTTTCAGCAGACAGTAACTGTCAGTGTCTTCAAGATGAAGGGAAGAAGAGTAAGCCTGTATGTTCTGTGCCATTCTAATTTAATTTTTGCTGCTGATGGTACCTCTTTCTCAGCCAGCGTTATGGTAATGTTGTTTGCTGTGTAATGGCAGTAGAATCACTCCTGATTTGAGTTTCACTATTGATTTATTCAAATTGCATCTTGTAATGTGTCTTCCAACTGTATGCAAAAATCTTCAAGCACGTGCTTGTAGAGGCTGCATTCCTAGGTGGAATGTGTTTATCCTCCATTCTAGCAAAGCCAGTAGCTGATTTCCCTTGCACCAGAACTGCTCTGCAACCTGAATCAGCACACTGAAAGTAGGGACACGGGATTCTGCTTCAAGATTTAGTCTGAGCTGACCAGCACCAGGTCCATCACTGCCGCACAATGCAGACCCCATGCTGCTCACCCAAGGACATCTCAGGTTTGCCTGTGCTGTGCAGCACCAAGCTGTTCTTGGCAGCTCTGCGGGAACACTGTGGGGCTGATTAGCACCTGAGACTGGGGAACCCTGGCACATATTCACTGTAAGCTAAATTGTGAGGGAGATTTTGCTCTGAGTGCTTTCTGAGCATCCTGGATCATCATAATTGAGGTAGGTAGCTGTAGCTATTGTAAAGGCACAACGTGCCACAAGGTGCCTTTCAGTGGTTCTTGTCTACCTCTCTGAAGGAAGTCAGATAAAGAAAAAAGCAGCGTGAAAGATTGATGGTTTTTCAATACCTTTGCTCCGTAAAGTACTTAAAATGTCCATTGTTGCTGAACTTGCTTCTTCCTCTTTCTTCTTCACCTCTAAAAATTGAATAAGCTGCAGACAAAAACTTCATGCCCTGTATTCGTTAAAGAGGAGTTACAAGCCGCTGAACATGATCTCTGTGTAGATCTGACATTATTTCAGTTTTCCTATAATAAGCTTTAGGAAGTTTTTCTGCAAGGGGCGCATTGTATTGTACTTTGATTTTATAAATGTGTTTTGTCAGGATTTATTTTCTCTCTGTAAGTGCCAGAAACAGTGGGGGAAAAAAAACCACACAAATCAACGTCCTCTGATAACCTTTGCTTTATAAGGGATTTGCAGCAGTTTTCTTTTTTCTGCATTAAATGGCTGTGGCAAAACTAAATCTTTGCTTTAAACACAGTTGCTGTTATCACTGGCATGTTGTGCGAGTGATTCCATAGAACAGGGTAGTACATCGTAAGTCTAATTAAACCATGCTTGTTTTCCCCAAATTGTTGATTTCTGAGTATGCAATTTGTGTTGACTTTAATCAGTTGAGTAGACTGGTCTCCGGAGGGCGATTGCTCCAGTGTTCGTAATCACTGTAGCGTAGTTCATTAAGAACTATTGCAGAGTTCCCCTGGGAACAATTTACAGAACATTATCTGCTTGCTCCAAGGTAACACTGGGGACAAATGTCAAGGAGTCAGGAACAAAAGTGGGGGATTTCAGTGAAGTGCTCCTGCATGCTTGGCAATTCACAGCTGTCTTAGTCTAGGAGAGGAACAGACCATAAATTGTTCCTATTTTCTTCCCTCCAATATATTTGAGCACAGAAGAAATGGTTTTTCAGCCTTCCTCCCGTTTTTTTTTTGTTTTTTTTTTGTGTTTGCTAACTGGAGCAGTTCATGCCATTAAATTACCCAAAGCCCTCTATGTGAGCTGCTGTTGTTATGTTTGTGTGGGAAGCATGAGCCAGGACTGCCAGCACCTGAGAACTGAGGTGGCCCTTGGAATGGACTGAAGAACACCCATGTTCATTTCACCACCTTAGTGCGGGTGAAAGTGGTGTTTTAACTGATACAGGAATTTTGCAAGATATTTAGCAGTGTTATATGCAAGGTTATAGAGGAGCAGGTCAGGGGGAGTCAATGTTAAACAAGAGGAGGCTCAGGAGCAATGTTATCACTCTCTGCGAGTTCCTGAGAGGAGGTTGTGGCAAGACTGGAGTTGGCCTTTTCTCCCAGGTATCTGTGATAGGACAAGAGGGAATGGCCTTAAGTTGTGCCAGGGGAGGTTCAGGTTGGATGCTAGGAAACGTTTATTCTCTGAAAGAGAGGAGAGTTACTGTAACAGACTGTCCCAGGAGGTCGTGGAGTCACTGTCGCTGGAGGTGCTCAAGAAGGGTGTAGATGCGGAACTGAGGGACACGGTTTAGCAGGGATGGGTTGGACTAGATGATCTTAGAGGTCTTTTCCAACCTTAATGATTCTGTGATTCTGTTCTATGATTCTTCGCTTACCAAAAAACCTGCTGCTTCCCTAAGCAGTCTTCTCCCAGATATGCAGTTTATAGAATCAAAGAGTCATTAATGTTGGAAAATATCTCTAAGATCACCTTGACCAGCTGTCAGCCCATCCTCACCATGTCCACTGACCATGACCATCAGTGCTACATCTACCCTTTTCTTGAATGCCTCCAGGGATGGTGACTCCTTGAAGAAGTGTCTGCTATCTCTGGAATGAGAGCATGCTATTTTTTTAACCCTGTAGACTGGCAGTAAGATTTCTGCAGTCAGTTAAAGAGCAGTGATTCACGGAAAAATCCAGGATGTTGTAGAGGCACACTGAAGGGGCAGAAGAGTTCTATAAACCCTAAGGAAGATGGGTCTAGGATGCTTGGTTTTCTAGCCTGCAGTGAGGAGAGAAGGATGCTGCTCTTGGTTAGAGCTGAGAGAAGAAGGGAAATGGAACTAGAAAACCATCTTGGTTGGGCAGGTCTGCAGGCAGGAGAGAGCAGCCCCTGGCCTTCAGCGCACTGTTCGCAGGTGTGCCCTTGTCCAAATGGTGATGTCCAAAGCTTGCCATGGTGTTGTTTTGGACTTATTACTCAGTTTTTAAAAAACTCCCATCAGACATCTGCTTGTATAGATGACTGCTTCTTCTTTCATTGATCTGAACAGGTTAAAATATTTGTACATAATGGTTTAGCAACGAGCTTTAATTTAATTAGTCTGTTAGATCAGAAATTCTCCGCGAATCTCTGAGGAAGTTGTTTTTGATTGAATGTTCATTAGCTGCTTTTGTCTGGCTTGTTCCCTCTTAAATTAGTGTAGTAAATATACTTTGCCGGCTGGAGGAAAACCTTAATTTACAATTTACATGTTGACTCTCTCTTCAAAGGAACTGCTGTGTGGCTGTTTTTTTTTTTTTTTTTTTTCAGACGTCCAAAAGCACAGCTAAACACTTGTCTCTGACATGGTTTCAATGGCATCGCTTTTGTAAAGAGCTTGTGAGAACTGCTACTTGTGCATATTTGGTGACTAACTGAATTAGGACCTCCTACAGACGCAAGGCTTTGAGAGTCCCGAACTCGGGGAGAGGCTATTTCAGAGGCCATACTTAGCATTTTGCCTCTTTGCTCTTGACCTTTCAATGCTGGTGCGGGGCAGATTTTTAATTCCCTCATTTGGGGTGCTGTGAATAAACCCGGAGGAAGGGATTTCAAGCAACTTTTCACTCAGATGCAGCACAAAACTACCCAAGAACGAAAAGGGGCAATTATAAAGTGTTATTTCTAAGCTTGATCTGCTGAGTTTCTTACATTGACATCACCATGCAGGAGCTCAGAATGTGCTGTGAAAAGGAGTGTATTTCCTTCATCATACCCTCTTCCACTTGTACACCAGATTTAACCAGATGCTTCTCTGCTGGGGAGGTTAACCCTTGCTCTATGATGTATGATAGCTGAAGCCTCCAAACTAACCTACTAGAAGGGAATTTAAAACCCACCACCCCATAACCACAACGTTAAGTATATGGAAAAAATATACAAAAGGAAGCATTGTGAAGGAAATGGTCTTGCCAGATATTCACAATGTGAGCATGCAGATTCCTATGCTCGGTTCTCCTTTTAAAGGTAGTTTTTCTATCGTGGCTAAGTCTGGGGAGTGAGAAATGTGTTACAAAAGTGCAGCAATGTAAAGGTATGGATCCATAACGTTTTTAAGGCAATGTCTGCCCCACGGGGTTGCATGATGATCTTTAAAATTCTCATATATAGTTAACTTTCTGCTTTCAGAGTATTTAATCTGGAAGTTCAGTAATGTTTGTAGCCAAGGATAATGCTTTGTTACGTTAAGAGAAAACAGAAGCTTAGCTTTTTTGAACTGTTAAATCTGTCAGTATCTATTGTTTGGTAGCTTGCAAATCCTTTCAGTTAGTGAAGAGAACATTAAGCATTCAGGCAAGTTGCTCATCTGCATGCAGCAAGCAGCTCTGCTGAAGTCAGTAGTGCAAAGTGATTATTTTTGCAGTACAACAGTGTCAAGTTCCTCAAATATTAAATACTTGCTTCACTGCCTCTCAGCTGTTCCATACCACTTCCCTGTCTTAATATCCTAGATTTAAATCTGGGCTAGCCTCAAGCTCATTACAAATAGTGTTGTCCTCTAGTAGTAATTTAGCATTATTTTTTATGGATTCATGCAAGGGCATAAAATGAATCCAGCACATCATAAAACTTGAATAGGTGGAAATGGGTCAGAAATAATATTAAGATTTTCACACCATTTGTTCAGTAATAATAATAATCCTTGTATGCTTTTGAGTCTAGAATGGCCATAAAAATTCACAACATTCTGAAAAGTTACAACCTTACAGAGGATTTTATCATTTTGTTGGGAGTTTTTGGATAGAATTCTCTGCAAAGCCAGCTAGAAATGTATAACGAGTCAAGGATTCTAGAGTCTTAAAACTGTGTTTTAGCAACTGAGAATTAGGAAGCAATTTAGGTAAACTTAAAAATATGGGGTTTATTGAATGACATGGGGAATAATTTGATATAAATTACGTTTCTGTCTTGAGTTGCAACACTTGTATGAGGTGCGGCTCCTAACTGGAGTAGTTGGATTCAATGGTCCTTATGGGTCACTTCCAACTCGGGATGTTCTATGATTCTATGGTTGTGTTGGTTAAATGTAAAGAATGTGTATTCTTCAGCCACAATCTGCTGTTAAGTGTTGTAGATAGAATTGAAATACAGGATAAAATGATGGCTTTCATCCATTATTTGAAATAGTCCATTTTCTCATACTTCCCAAAGAGGTGCCAATATGGTCATTTGGGAGTGGGGACTACTACTCAGCATTGTGGTCTTAAAATTTATGGCTAACTGTAATTTCTAGGTAGCTCAGGTGTGCCCTTATTTGTAGTTTGTGCTGCCACTGAAGATGAGAACCACGTTTGAAAGAGTTGGTCTCTGCCACACCAGATGATTTCAGAGGTTCCATTAGGAGAAGATGCAGAAACTGGAAATGCTCCCTGATCATGTTGGCTTTACTAGGCAGCTTCTCATCATTAAAAGATGCACTGAGCAGGTTGTTCATGTGAGGTCAAAGGAAAAGGAGATCGTAGGAGGCTGTTGTCGTAATGCTGACATCATGTCTTTTACTTTCGGGTGTAATTGGATGTCATTTTTAGGGAATGTAGATTTCCCTCAGATTTTGCAGTAGGGTGGCTTGGTTATGTCGTTTCCAAAGAAAATAATCTTTTCTCTCGAAAGCCTTCATGTTGGTGGTGGGTGATCCCTTTGAGTCTGTTTCTGCAGTAATTGGATCTTGTTTGTTTTCTTACTCTAGGAGGCTTGTAACTGAGGATGTAGGCTCTTATGTCAGTGGTGATGGACCCATTCTGGAGATGCATGCCCTCAAAATACTGTGCTTGATTGTACAAATAAGGGAACATTTAGAGGCAGTTTACCCTTAATCTTCCTATTTGCAGCAATAGCAAATCCTCTATTCAGTTCTTTTTAAATAGATGCTTAAAAGCAAGGAAGTTATTTAAGACATATGCTTGTGTAAGGATGGCGTCTCTGTACTCATGCTACACCTAAATCTGCTCTCTGTGCTGTAATGACACTGATTCAAATGTCTGTCATTATTTTAATTTTTTGATTTTTAAGAACTGATTGCTAAATTGAGTTGTATACCCACCCTTTGAACTAAGCTGTGAGGTCTTCAGGTGGTGGCATTTAAGTTACTATTCCTCTCCTTGGGCAGAGAAGCAGCAGGAATAAGGAAAATCTGAACTTGTATTTGAATATTCAGTGTTTGGGTTTTTATGCCTTTGAAATTTGAGGTGTCCGTGAGATGTGGAAGATTTTTCAGTATTTTGATTTAAATTAGTAAAGCATAACTCTTAATCTTGATTTGATTTCCAGTAAGCTAGTAGAAAAAGAAAGCTTGTCAGCTTGTTCAGAACACCTGAAATGCATGCCTAACTGACTCTGCTTTTCCCTTGCAGGATGTTGTCTGGGGATTAAACTCTTTATTTACTGTAAGTGAATGAATCCTTTGCATATCCACTTTCCTTCTGTCTGCCTCATGTGATTTCAGCCTCACCTAATGTTGCCTCTTGAGGTCTTCATTCCCTTTGGCCTCAGTGGGTGTTGTACAAATGTAAAATAAGTTTGCGCTTTTGTTAACTGCAGGATGTGTACAGATGGTCTCTAATGACCATATTTTCATACATTGTTTTTCCTTTTGGGGATACTTTGATAATGAGTTACATTATCAAAGGGACCTGCTGGTCAAACTATTAATAAGAAGGAAAAGTATAGGCAGTGGAAGCAGGGAACAGTGCCCTGGGAAGAATATAGGAACGCTTTCCAGATGTGCAGAGATGGGATCAAGAAAGCCAAGGCGCAGGTGGAATTTAACTTTGTGAGGGATATGAAAAAATAACAAGAAGATACATTGGTCAGAGGAAAAAGGCAAAGGAGTGTACCCTCTCTAATAAATAAGAAGGGAGAACTGGAATGAACACACATGGAGAAAACTGAGATACTCAGTGAGTTCTCTACCTCAGTCTTCACTGCCAGTCATGTCCCATCTCTCATGTCCCTGAACCTCTAGTGGGGTTTTGGGGGAGCAAAATGCCTCCCACTGTAAGAGCAGAGGGAGTCCAAAACTGCCTCATGAGGCTGAATGTTTGCAAGTTTTGGGGCTGGACAGCATGCATCCCAAGGTTCTGATGGAAGTGGCTGATGTGGCTGCCAAGACACTCTCCAACATATTTGAAAAGTCTGTCAGTTGAAGTCCCTGGTGACTGGAAAAAGGGAAACTTCACTCTCATTCTTACGAAAGGGAGAAAGGAAGACCCAGGGAACTACACAGGCCAGTGAGGCTTACCTTTGTGCCTGGGAAGATCATGGAGCAGATCCTTCTGGAAGCTATGTTAGGGCACATGCAAGATGAGGAGGTGATCTGAGACTCTCAGCACAGCTTCACCAAGGGCAGGTGGTGCCTGGCCAATCTGGTCTCCCTCTGTGATGGACTGATGGCATTGGTGGAGCAAGGAAGGGCTACTGATGTTGTCTAGCTGGACTCGTGCAAAGTCTTTGACATGGTCCCACGCCACATCTTTATCTCTGAATTGGAGAAATGTGGATTTGAAGGCTGTACTATTTGGTAGATAAGTAGTTGGTTGGATTGTTGCAGCCAGAGGGTTGTTGTCAATGGCTTTATGTCCAGGTGTAGGCCAGTGAAGAGTGGTGTCCCTGAGGTGTCTGTCTTGGGACTGGTGCTCTTTAGCATCTTTATCAATGATTGTCAATGACATAGTGAGATTGAGTGTACCCTCAGTAAGTTTGTGGATAACACCAAGCTGATTGGTACAGTTCACACAGTAAAAGGAAGGGATGCCACCCAGTGGAACCTGAACAGGCTTGAAAAGTGGGTCCATCCGAACTGAGTGATGTTCATCAAGGCCAGGTGCAAGATGTTGCACTTGGGTCACAGCAATGCCAGACACTTGTACTAACTGGGAGAAAAGCTCATTGAGAGCAGCCCTGCAGAGAAGGACTTGGGGGTCCTGATGGGTGAAAAGCTGGACATGAATCAGCAATGTGCTCTTGCAGCCCAGAAAGCCAACAGTATTCTGGGCTGCATCAGCAGAGGAGTGGCAGAGCAGTGAGTGTGCTCCACACTATCACTAGAGATCATGGTGTGTTCCTATAACCTACCGTGCAGAGATTGGGACTGGCTGCAGTCGCCTCCGTGTCATGGCAGCAAAAGGCTTGATTTGTTTAGATGGCTGTTCTAATCAATTGATTTACAAGATTGGAGAGCATTTGCCTTTTCACCAAAGAGTAATTATGTTTCAGTTAGTTTCCCACTGCATGTTAAGTAATCAGAGGGAAGTGAAATCCAGTGGCGGTAGGAAGAAGTCTCTTCAGTGGCACGACTGCACATAAAAATAATCTGCTGGGCAGACAGCAGCACTTGATGGTGGATTTGTCGTGTCCTGGAAGAGCCATGCTTTACAGCTTGCTCTTAGATATCCCTCCCACACTGCTTCTTATATATAATCGGGCTTTGTAAAGCTGGCTCTTTCAGAGTGAAGTTTTGTTTCTGGAGGGAAGTGTGTTTCTGTTGTCCATGCAGATTCTGATGGGGTATTCTTGAAGAAAATGAGTGAAAATCAGTCTGAGAGCAGCATGAGCCTTTCACACTGATGGCATGTCACTGCTGTCAGGGGCCAGCCAGCCTTCAGCAGGCAGAGGAGGATTTTTCTGTGATTCAGCATTATTTTTGTGGTGATTCACACGTTACCAGCGCTTGGCTTTCCATAGACCCTTTCACCTTCCAGAGTTATTCAGTGAGATTAAACTGATGTAACTCAGATGTATTTTTGACTCTTTTTGCTCCTCTCCCTCATGTGCCATTATCTCATGGGGTCTTTGCATCCCCTTTCCTTCTGGATCATGTGTTTCCTATTGCACTAAAACATTTCTGTCTGCCACTCCAGTTTAGAGGGAATTAAATTGCTTTGCTCTTGGAGATGAAATTTAGTAAATTCTCTCTGCTTTATCACCAGGCTGTGTGCAGTTCTGAACTTTACACTGAAATAAACCCTCATTAAGGAAAATCATCAACAATTATGCCTCCTGAAACTGTGAAAGTTCCTTCAAAACTTGTTTTAAAACTGTGTCATTTTTCAAACAGGAATGCATCACTGCCCAAAGTGTCTTAAGGGCTGCATGTGGCATGCAGACAGATGAGATCAAGTGTCTTGTTGCTGCTGTCCTTTAATTGATGTTTGATTCAATTTGCAACCGCCCAACTTGTTTGCATTTACCTTTGGCAGGGATCTGTACAGAGGATGTGAGATAATGGCACTACCCTTGTTTGTCTTGTTTGCTTTGCTTCTTTTTCTTGTTTATTAGTGCTGAGGAAAGTATGGAGGAAACCCTATAATGTTCTCTGGTCCTTTTCCAGGATCTTTTGAATTTTGACGATCCTTTGAATATTGAGGCTGCAGAACATCATTTGCGTGACAAGGTGAGTCAGTGGTTTATTTAAAGCATTTTGTTCCTTAACACATGCTGTACTCTGTGATTCCCAGTCAGTCCTTTTATAGCATCTGAGCTGGTACTTAAGGCAGTAGAGTGACTCAGTGTATCAGTGACCAGATATTCAAACAAAAAAAAGCTTGAGCTGGGAAAGTAAACTCAGCACAGTAGTGGTATGCACCATATGTTCAAATTGTTGACCATAATGTAATCATATCCCCAGAATAGATGGTCTTTGACTTCTTGTTTCTAAGATTTTCCCTGAAGCTGCATATATTCTGTGGAGCAAACGATAGTGATTTTTTCTGGCACAGCTACATGAGCAGCCTTTCACTTAAAGGCCAGCAAAAAGATCTCATCCCTCTCTGTCTCTTTGAACATGCTGCTTTTTTGTTCACAAGCCTTACATGTTGCATGCTTTATTAAATTGTAAGAAATTGGGACACCTTTGAAACGCAGGAGTGGAAACTTTATGTTTAAAATACTCTTTACTAAAATACTCTTTATATGATTTTACTGATTAGTGGCCTGATGACAAGCTGTGAATGTGTACCTCTCAGCTGAGATTGAGTGTGGTGATAGAGGTGAACAAAAGTAATAGCTTCCCCCTTATCTTTCCCCCTTATCTGGATCTCTGAAGTTGAATCACCTTAGGTTATATGGGTGCATATCTTAAGCGTATCAAATGTTGACTTGCCATATTCAGGATTGGTTACTTTAATTAAACTCTTCTGATACTTTTGGCAAAGTTAACCTTCAAGGCTGAACAAAATTTCCAGGTAAATGTTGGTTTGAGGAGCTTGTATATCTAATTTAGGTTGCATGTTCATCTTCCCAGCTATTTTTTGTTTCAGTAAGAGCTTGTGGCTAGTCTAGTATTCATCAGTATTTGCAGGGCTGGGGTGAGACAGCGTAAAGTCAGAGAAAATCGGTAGAAAACTAATCTGGAAACAGTTTTCATTATAGTTCTGCTGAATAGTCTCAGGAAATTGTGCCAGGAAACTTTCCAAGCCATAAGACACAGAGTAGTTACAGAGAGCCCGAGGAACAAAACCAGTGTGGTGAGGGGGCAGGTCCAAGCATTTTCTTTGTTTGCATTGGTAGACTGAATTATTCTCTAACATCTTGCCAGGGAAGTTTCTGTGTGTGCTCTTTGGGAACGGTGAGGAGGCTATATACCTGTTGTGCTGCATGTCAAACTTGGCACTTGTTTCTTCTAACTGGCAGAGGGGAGCAGTGACTGGTGTCTAGGTAGGTTTTGTAAGGAGTGATGCTCAAATAGCATGAGCACAGTCTTCTGTCGTATCTTCTGAGGCTTAGCAGTGCTGCAAGACATTAGACCAGCTAAAGAATGGAGAAATGAAGAAATCACTATCCTGCGTTGCCCAGCCTCATTCAGAAACTGGAAATCTAGGGAACCCTAACAAGGGAAGAATGCTAACTGCTTTTAAACCCAGCTCCTTCAGAAAAGGAGTGTTGAGTGTTCAAAATATATACTCCTACACTAAGAGCGTGGAAGCTTTTTCAGATAGCAATTGTTGAGAAAGAAGTTAAAGGGAAATTGAGTTTTTTGACAGTCTTTAAAGCTAAAAATTTTTTTTGCACAGAACAATGTTTTTGTTACTTTCTAAACTGTGAAGTAGACTCATCACAGTTACCAGTTATGTGAAATCCATGTTCTACCATGTTAACTTCTTGGTGCTTATGTAGATTTGGTCTTCAGTGAGTCTGACATATTTATTGCTGAGCTTTTGACAGGATGTGCTGGATTATTCATGGTATGTCTTTACAGCATCACGAAAACAAAACCAATAATGCCTGTCAAGGGATTGCAAGGGGGAGAAATGACTCCTTTTACAGTTAGCCTCAAAGGATGTGATTGCGGCTTACATTTTTGTCTCTCTAGGGAATAGATGTCATGTAGCGTCAGAGCACTTCATTATGGAGTAAAACTGCTGCGGTTCTGTCCCTCTCAAGAAAACAATGCAATGCACAATATGATTAATATGGGAATTTTACTGAATTTTCCCTGAGACATTTTTATGTGCGTAATACATGCATAGTGATAGTGTATATGTGATATACATGCACGTGCATGCTGTATATACACCTAGATATGCAAATACAACTGTATACAAATAGTTCTGTCTACAAAGATCTGTGTATAGCAGATATTGTGAGGAAGCCTGTGGTCATTCTGCAGCGTGGGAGTATATGGCTTGTAAAAGCCAAAACAAATGTACATCGAGTGGTCTTTTGTGGTTCTCCTGGGGGAGATGACTGTTTCACTGATGTCATTTCAGATTGCAAATCCTGAGATCCTTTTGCAGACATTGAGGCTTAGTGTGGCTGCTTGGGAAGTTAACAGCTAATCTGAAGCCTGCCTCTGGTTATTTAAAACGTGGAGCTGGAGTTCATTCAGTTCTCTAGGCTGGTATTAAGTCATCAAAAATGACTGTCCTCCTGCAGATTCTGGAAGTTGTATTCATAGTCACATCACAGATGTCGGATCTCTGTTATTGATTCTCGAAGAACAGTCATACTGTGAATGTTTGCATTATAGAGCAGGCTTCGAAGGACACTCAGGATCTCTCCCCGCATAAGGAATTTCTTAATTGTCTGCATTAGATCCGTGGCTTATGCTGGAGCATATTGCTGTGGCTGTTGGGAGGGCAGTCTTGCTCTAAAATTGAAAATGTATACAAAATTCAGAGCTCGAGTTGTTCAGCTAATTGCTGTGAAAAATCATGTCTTATTTGACACCCATGTTCTTGCAGCTTCATCTTCTAGTTTTCGGGGTATTTGTCAGCTTGAGGAAGGAGCTGCCAGCTACTCAACCTCTTCCCCTGCTGATTCTTTCAGCCTCTGATCATCAGGTCACTTTTAAGTTAATTCTTTAAAATGCATGCAGTTGTTCATGCAGCTTTGGTAATTCTACACTTCTCCTTGCACATTTTGCAAGATCTCAGTAGCTTTTTGGAAGGCTGCACAACAAACCTGGGCAGTCATCAGTATCCACTTTTGTAAATGGTACACAGAGCTAACCTCAGTATTGAGCCTTCTACGTTTCAGCTGCGGAAGTGATTTGGAGACCTGTTATAACTGATCACTTACATTGACAGACCTTTTCAGTACCAGAAGATGCTCTCTGCCATCTTGAGTGAGCTAAGTAGATATTTCAGAGATAGGACCCCATTACTTGTCTGCTTTCAGTAGAACTGTTCAAGCAGTTTCACTGCCACTGTGGTCAATTTGATCAGGCTTCAGTTTTGCCAGTTGTAAGTTTATCTTATGGAGTGTCATCAAGTGATGCTGGGTGTTCCTAAAGCTTAGTCACCCACATGGTTGGTTTTTTTCCCCCATATTTGCAGGCAGAGCAGTCCCCCCCTCCTTTCAGCTTGTGAGCACAGTTCCCTATTCTCTCGTAGTTCACTTCTGTGAATGCTCTGTCTTCCTAGTAACCTTGTTGGTACTGGGGGACCGCTACTGGAACAGGCTGCCTAGAGATGTGGTTGGTGCCCTGTCCCAGGAGACTTTCAAGGTGAGGCTGGATCAAGCCCTGAGCAACCTGGTCTAGCTGTGCATGTCCCTGTTCATTGCAGAGGATTTGGACTAGATGATCTTTAGAGGTCCCTTCCAGCTCTTAGAATTCTATGATTCTGCTCTTCCCAGCAGAGATGTCCCCAGCCAGGGGTAGCACATGTCCCATGGGCAAAGCTTTGCCTTTGGCCGCACTGAGCCTCATGGGATTGCTGTCAGCCCTTCCTGCAGCCCACAGACCTCCCTCTAGAGGCTGGATTTGTCCCCGGCACGTTGACTGCGTCCACTTCAGTGACTGTGCTTCTGTAGACCCGATGCAAACTTCCACATGCAGCCGTTGTTTTCAAACTTTGATCTTCTTGCAAACTTGTTGACTGTAGCATTTCTTTATTTTATAAAACATTCAGTAAAATTTGTAGTTCCTCTTTGCTCTTTTTTTCCCCTCTGCTTTTGTTGAACTCATAATTGTTTCCAGCTTGGGCAAAGTTTGCATTTTTCATTTTTGTAGAGCTGCTTTTTGGAACATTTGCGGTTTCCACGCTACACTGCAGTTAGGTCACGATCACTGGAAGATAAGTAATCATCCCCCTTTGTGTTAGAGCTCAGTAAATCAGAATTAAAAGATGATTGATGTAATTACATAAACTAAGCAACGTTCTTCCCAGCATTTAATCTTCTCACGCTGGTAAAATCTCATTAATTTGATAGTATGAGATTTCTTGTGGATTTTGAAGAACAACTTACTGGATAACAAGCTGCTTTGAATTTAGCAGTGGAGTTGGTCCATAATGATGTGGATACCAGAGCCATTGATTGTTGGTAAAATCAGTTCCAGGGATTCCTAAACAGTGAGGAAGCATTCATGCTTTGAGGATTTGCTGTTATGTGTAGCGAACAAACAGAGCTGTATTGATTTGCTTTCTTTCACAGCCAAAAAAGCTCAATAGTAAAAGAATAGGGGTGTACCTTGTTGGTTAAAAGCTGAATGAGTGTAGCAGTTCAGGACTCACGTATTCCTTAGCTGGAGGTGCTGTGGGCACTGCCTGCAGTTTGTTAGTTAAAATCTAGAAAATGTTTTCCACATGTACCCCTCTCATGATTGTTTGCAGATCCGACCATTGCATTTGCTGGGTTCCTCAAAAGTTTCCTACCTTGTATTTTCTCATAGAGTCTGCATCTGGCAAAACCATTTCAAAGCCATATGTGTGCTACCCAACAAGAGAATCCATTACACTCTTGATGTGGCTTAGAGTACAATATTTTTTGCTAAAAACTGTTCAACTTTATTCATCCATGCCTTCCATACCCTGAGTGCTAGTGCTCTGTCCTATTTCCTGCTGTAGTTGGTGTAGTTTCAATTTTCGTCATCTTGCAGATTAACAAACACTCATTTGGTTTTTCTTCCACGTGTTGGCTTTGAGTAGTTTTAATGGGAGAAGCTGCATAGCATTATCAGCCTGTGTCATTTTACTGCAGATGTGAGTGCAGTGAGGCAGTGGGTGCTGCGTTTCGGCGATGGTGACAGTGATCATCTCTGCTAGTGCAGATTTTGATGAGCCACGGCATGCAGGCTGGCAAAAACGCATAGCTAATGGCAGTAACTATGTTGAAAAAGAGTGTTTTGTAGCTCAGATTTAGCTCTATCAAATAGTGGTGTTGTGCTCTTTGTATCGGTTGTAGTTACCATAGAAATAAGTAGGACGCATTACTTCTGGAGCAACCTTCACTGCAGCCTGAGACAGCCAAGCCAAGAGGTTGGACACCCATGGCTTAAAGGATTTTGTTTGACTCTTCCTTGGGAAGCAGTGTCAATATGTTTCCCATCACAGAACTCAGAAACGTACCGACAGGTAGGAAGGCAGCCTGCAGGCACCCGGCAATTGCGTCAAGAAGACATTGTTAATGCCACACTTCGTGGTCCTCTCTTTGCTTGCCCCAGGCAGAAGGATAACACTTGTCACTGGAGGAAGGCTACTGTCAGACTCGACATAATTATTGCGGGCAACATCTAGGATGTGAAGAGGCCAGCATGCTGCTTCCAGCAGGCACTCCAGCTGCCGATCAGCCTGATCCCTACCTGCCTTGTTTTATTTCCTGGTAGTCTGTCAAGCTTTAAAGAACATGCAATTCAATACCCCTACAGAAAAATGGTCTTTTTGTCTTTTTTGTCTTTTTTTTTTTCTTCCCCAGCCATATTCTGCTACTGTCAGTGAAGGGTGATTTAATTGTTTCCCTGCCTTTTCCATGGCTAGATTGGTTGTGAGACTTGTGCTATTGGTCTGGTATTTAATGATGAATTATTTTGCATTGGTTTGTGCAGGGAATTTTAGTTCTGGTCCAGGTTATGGACTGTAACCAGACTGTAGCTGCGGAGTTTTGGCAGTTCTGTTGTCACTGGCTATTTCTAGTCCATCTGTTTTTAGGCAGCTTTATATGCTGGGATGACTGTGTTCATAGGCTGTGTTGTCACTCCATGGGTGTTGTGTGTTTGTAAGAATATTAATGAGAAAATTCAAGGGAGCTGGAATGCCATGCTGCAGTTAAACTTGACTCTGGACAGTTCATGACATCCTGTGGCTGTCTTTAATAGATCATCCTGACAGTAGCAGTTCCTATTCCTGTCCACGTTATTCTGATTCCTCATAACAGTAATGCTAGCATACTGGCAAAAATCCTCCGAAAGACGCCAGGGATAGGATTGACAGCTTCATCTCACCTGGGATAATGGTATGTTTTCATGAATAAATAGAGATAAATCACGCAGCCAGTGCTGGCAGCAGGGATGTGTGAGGCCAGGAGCTGTTGGGGATGAGGAGGGCTGGGGCAGGTTTTTACTTGCATGCTGCAATGACAGCTATCAATTTTTTTTTCCATTTTTTCACAGAAGAAAATACATTACTATTTTGCTTTTGCATTTTTTTCTTAATTCAAAGCTTCTCTTGGTAATAAATGAAAGTTTTATTTCAAGATTGTTTCTGTGGGGATGGATTCATAATGTTTATGTTGTTGCGGAGTCCGAAGCTGCCTCTTAGGTTTCCTCTTAAGATCTTAATCCCCTATATAGCCTCAGTCTTCAGGAAACTAGGCTTGAAAAGCATCTCATCTCCCAGTTGTGTGCTGTCTTTGGAGGCTGTTTTAATGAGTCTTTTGAGACAAATGTTTTCCTTGAATTGCTTGAGGAAAGTCTTCTCATCCTCACAACTGAGAGCGCCAATGTAATTCCATTAGAAATAACATTAATAATTAAAACAGCTTTAGATTATAAATTTCACTGGAGAGCTTTTATAACTTCGTAACTGTATGCAGTTTTTTGAATTCTTAAGTAGCAAACAGTTTAACATTTTTGTAGAGCGGTCTTCATGTCTCAAAGTCTTCCCTTGGCTAACGGGCAAGAACCAGGAGCACCTGATAGATGCAGGAGGCAGCATGGGTATATATCCTGAAAATAGGTAAGTCATCGAAAGGGAAAATAGTCAGCAAGGGGTCTGCCTGAAAATAATGGTGAAAAGGTAAGAAAACAAAGATAGATCCTAGAATATCTTTAGGCATCCCTTTGGAAATATAGTAAACCTCCCACGTTTGTGCATTTTTAAAGTCTAACCCCAGTTTTTACCAAGCACTGTAAACCATCTGTCTCACCGACCAGGAGCCCGGTGCTTTCCCTTCCCTGCCATACTAGTGGGCATTGCTGCTGCCTAGCAGGCATGGTGCTACGTACAGGATGCTGGTACATCTGGGGTCATTCATCTCTGCTAAAACTTGGAGTGATTTTGTCCTCACGCTGATAATGCCTCCGGTTTGTTAAAAAGACCCTGAACTTGCAGGCTGTATATCATTTCCAATTCGAGCCTGCGAAAGACTTTTCCTAAATAATGTCAGGGCCAGCTGTGCTTTTATCCTCTCAGCTTTTTATTTCTGTGCTTATACATAATAAGGACATAATTACATTTGGATTTAAGTCTACCTTGAAAATCCATTTTTCTACATAGCTGAAGAAGTACATTTGCAACAAACTAGTGTTTTCAAATTTGGATTGTTCTTTATCTCTTGTGATTGATCTTTTCAGGCTTCATTTTTTTTCCCATTCATCTAATTAGATATATCAGAAGGTTAGACCATTTGAAATGTTATCTGATGCATCCAAATGAAAAGCATGATGTAAGTGTTGACTTACAGTACTTGCTTTGGAGACTAAGCAGCCAAACAGTAACACAAAAATTAAAACTTGAAAGCTTGGAAAACAAAATCATCAGTTCTTCCTCATGTCTTCTGGTTCAAGTTAATTCACTTAACTGATTCATTTAACTTCTCTACGTCTCTGTTATAGCTGGTGTCTTTATTTATATTTTTATGTCAGGCATTTTGTGAGTGAAGCATCTGCCTTTGTGTACCCTTTGTGCTTAGTTTCTACTGTTAAAATGGTGATGGTTTTTCAGAGATTAGAGTTTCCATATTGACAGTAACCTGTCAGGATCTCTCTCACAGCTTAAAATATGTTTTTCTATTTTGGGGTGAGATTTGGTTGGAAACGCAACCTTCTGGAGACCCAGTGAGGACACAGAAATCTGTGCTTGAAAAGCACTGGAAGGGATGAAGAATGAAGTAGCGATCAACTTTTAGATTACAGTTGAGTATTGGATAACTTCTAGCATCACCAAAGTTTTAAAACTGAATTTAAAACCATCATTTCAGGCTCACGTGCTGCACTGACAAAGGGAGAAACTGAAGGCTGACAAGTTTTGCATTGCCTGGTGTTCTCAGCACTTGTTCCCACTTTCCTACTCTGTTGCTCATGTCAGAAATATGTGGCATAAGAATTGGAACTCAGGAGCAGGGACACCATCAGCCTTGTACGGAAGGTGTGAGCATTCCAATATAAAACACTTTTATTATATATTACATATAAAATGTCATGGTCCCTGGATGCTGTATCTTCCACGGCACATTTCAGGAAGAGCCAGTATGCAGGGAAGAAGCATTAGAAATAGGTCTAAGCAAACATTTTATTTTCCAAATAATGAAGAATTATGTGAAATAGCTGTATTCCTTTCACGGATGGTATTTCCTGAAGAAACTGGAAGCAGTTGAAACATTTTTATGTTGCAAAATAGTCAAGAGCATATGCGTATGCCACAAGTGAAGCACCAGCTACACATTACACACTGTGTATCCTGATTATATCTGAATGCTTGCTTCTTAGTGGATTGGTTTGGTTCTGAGCAGTGTCCTCCAAAAGATTTTATTGGAAAACTGTTTTTTTCTAATGTCTTCCCCCAGTGTGTTCGTAAATGATAACACTTAATTCATCAGTGCACTATGTATGCCCTATTCTCTGTGCCAAGCTTGCCGCCCTTGCCAACAGTTTCCCATCACAGCCATCCACTTTGTTAATCTTTTCCTGTGTCCCAAGCGTTTGACATTTTGTATGTAAGAAGTGCTGATGATATTTGAAAAATTCTGGTCATGAATTGTAATTTTACAGTTAATAGCAGTCAAATTGTAATCGCTATTTTCGTTTCTTAGGCTTAGTGATGGCTCAAGACAGCTGGAAAATAACGCCTTAGAACAGAGAAATTATTTGAAAACATTGCCTAGAAGTTTATTTGGAGTTTTCTTTAAAACATTCCTTATTGTTGGGAGTGTGTTTGAGCAGATGCTGGAAGAGAAACAGAATGGGGGGGTGTTTGTGACGGGTGTTTGTACGAGGCAGGGAGCAGTTCTCAGCTGCACGTCTAGCTGCAGGTGGGTGTGGTGGGGAGATGGGACGGAGCGTGCCTCAGTTACTTGTGTTGTTTCTGAAGGTATACAGGAGTGTGACTGGTTTTTCTTTGCACTGCTTCCCTGAGGCTTCAGTGCACAGGGAGCAGAGGAGGTGCTGCTTCCTCAGAACCGGAGCTCTCCCAGAGCTGCCAGTGCTCTTCCCTGCAGCAGCAGTGGGAAGAGTTACCACAATGAGACAGATCTGACCAGACACCAGGGCTGCTTGGTGTGGCAGGCTTTTCAGTCCCTGCTACCAGATCTCGTTGAAGACCTTCTTGCTAAATTATCATTTACGCGTCTGTGTAATAAGCGTGACGGTTCTGTTGGGTGGAAACTCTTTCGATTAAAGCTGAAATGTTTTACTTTGTGGCTTGGCTACTGCTAATGAGACAGTTGTGTTTCTTGGTAGCAATTCTATTCTGGGTTGCGCTCTCTGTAGCGCAATTATTTTCATTTAATGATATTTCCTGCATGCACAGACCAAAGTGAAGCCCCTAGGTGTGGTGAGAACATCTGGCTGGATGCCCGGTTAGAAGAAAGCATTTGCAATGACCTTGTGTCCAACCTGGAAGTCATCACGGCATCCATTTTTGCAAAGTGAGGGCTCTGAGTGCACAATGTTACAAGTTATGGCGTCTCGTCGTACTGTGCAGGCTTTTTCCTACTTGTGGGGGATAAGTGGGGATTTAAAAGGTCAGTGTAGTTTTGTGATCTCCCTCCGCAAGCTTTGCACACTTGCCTGTGGCAAATCAGAGTACACTGGATCCATCTTTCCAGATAGCCGAGTGCCAGGCTCTGCTCTGCAGTCCCACAGTGAAAGTACCCAGCTGTTCGATGCCGGAAAGTTTCAGCTACGTTCTGACCAGGAGGCTAAAAATCGGGCACATTCTTGTGTCATTTTTCAAGTTTGTTCTCTACATTCTGTCTGTTAGCATAAGGGCACAACAAACAAAAAGCTGAAAAAGTCTTAATAATAAACCCAGCTTTCATCTATCGAGCTAACTGGATGGAGACTGTAAGCGATCAAAGCATGGTTTCACACCCATCCAGAATATTGGGAAAGCATCCTTATCGATTTACTAGTAGGGCAGAAGGATCAGATTAGTGTTTGATACTGCTGCTAGCTTGGAAAGCAAGTAAGGTATACTGTGCATTTAAATGTGCAAAATGCTGGATGCCATCAATTTCTCTTTCAATTAAAAAAGCATTGAGAACATTCGGAATTCTCCAGCTTGAGTCTTTTAATTTTGTGTTGATTGTATAGCAGCAGTTTCAGAAAGCACCGTGAGCTAGCTGTCCTTCCCTTTTCAGCATGACGCATGAAAATGTATTAATTATTCTTAAAAAACCCAGAGATGTAATGCAGTCAGAATACAGCTTACCTGCTGCTCTTCCCTGTCTCTGGTATGCAAGAACAAAGGCTGATTGCCATATGGAAGGGAGTGGGAGGCTCTTAGTGACATGTTGAGCTAATGCACCCTGGTGTAATCTTGCATCAGTGAATGGAGATAAGAACAAAATGTAACTTTGGTGTTGCTGAAAGGTTGTAACGTAGTATCTAGCTCTGAGGTGATCATAAAATCATTGAATATCCCAAGTTGGAAGGATCATCAAGTCCAGCTCCTTGTGGGTGATGGAGGTAGCCTGGTATTTTGCTAATTGTGCCAGTTACAAGATCTGGCACATCAGCTTATCAGCCTGTTTCCTGCTGAGTGCTTGTCAGATTTGTGACTGACAGCTCTGTGCTGCTTGCTTGAATATCTGCCTTCATCCAATTTATTTTGTAATTGAGTATGAGTGAGTAGCTTCCTGTTCCAAAATGACTAGAGCAACAGATGCAGGCACACCTGTCAGGCAGAGGCAGCATAGGAGAATTTTTGAGGGCACACATGAAGAAATTGAGTCAATCAGGATTTTCCACATTGCTTGGAGTACCTGATGCTGGATGTTTCTTGATTAAAAGTGGTGGTTCCTTGCTCACACTTTGCTGCACCCAGAGCACAAGCCTCTGCCAGCACTTCTGGGTATGGCAGCTGACGGCTCACTTTGACGCAGTGTGAAGGGATAGTATCTGACAGCATCTGGCTTTAGCTACAAAACCAAGTTCGGATACAGTTCAGTCAAGCACACTGAATATTTGTCAAAATAGTCTGAGATTTCACTTGCTGATCTGTGGTATGTGGAATAAGAAAGTGGCAGATAAGCAGTGCAAAAGTTCTCCTGGCATCTCTTATCAGCACCATGCCAGCACCGACCTCAAATACCGTGTCAGCAAAGTAGGAGGGAAGTGGATGGATTACAGCTGCCAAGTGAGGTGTTGTCACCGAGTGGCTCTTCTCTATGGAATCCTGCCCTGTGTTGGCAGGCTTGCGCACAACCTGCACACTCAAGCATATCATATCGTGCCAACTACATTGTCAGCAGTGTGAATATTCAGTAACAAAATCTTTAAAACCACAATGTTTTTTCCTTCTGGAGTCTAGAAAGAGCTTTATTTCGATATTGTAGACATTCGCTACAAAATGTGCAAACTGCTTTCTGTGTGATTGATGCGTTCAGTCAGCAGAGCCCACCAGTCAGCTGTCATTTGTGAGCCCACAGGCTGGTGTTTGAGTGTATGGCTTATCCATACAACCTCTGTTCATGTACCTCTGCAGCCACGTGGCTAGTTCTGACCATCAAAGTCACTAGTTGTTAACAACAACATTGATTTCAGCAGATTTCGTACTGTTTCTGGAAGAAAAAAAATCAGTCTTTCTATGAGTTTCGTAGGAATAGTTTAACAGCACTGCCCATCCAGCACCCATTTACCAAGGCCCTGCTGGATTTTCTCATCAGAGAAGACTACGTTCTTACATGATAAGTGTTTGCTTAGTTTCTTCTCCTCTGTTAAGTAGCACTCTCCAGCATGTTGCTTTATGGTCAAGCCCTCTGGTTTTGTGCTTACATCACATATTTTGATCCCGGTGGATTAGGCAGTTGCGTTCACTGTGTTTTGTTTGGCAGTGACCACAGAAGCAATTTTGGATAGTTCTGCTGGCCACGTGAGCCCAATGGGTACGTACTGAGCAGCACTGCAATCTGTACAGATAAGATTGCTAGCAGCTGCTGTAGCTCTAGGTAACTGATTTTCTTGCATTACTGCTGTAAAGCACTGCTCTAACACTGCTGGGGTATTAGCCTATCGCTCAACTAAAAATAAGTCTTTTATTACTTCCAAAGAACTACGCTGCTTGTTGTAGAAAACAACAGCTGCTTCTGATTCTTTAATATCATTGAGCATATGAACGTAGGAGCTGAAATCCCTCTTGAAAAATAGATAGGAATTAAACTTGATAGGAGGAAGAGTCAGTAAACCACACTTGGATATATTTTGAATAGTCTATTTATTTCATGCTATCTGAAAATTCAGATGCTTGTCTGCCGTGCAGCCATGCTTTAATAAGTAGGTAGCTCTGAAAGCTTTAAAGATGATCCTTTGGTTTAAGACTTTTCTGCTTCATTATGAATGGTAATGTTTCACTGCTTGCAGGTTTTGTTTTGTTTTTCCATTGGCTGCAGTCAGGCCAAGCTTTTCACTTCAGCTTGATTTTTTTCTTATAATTATTAGTAGTAATTATAAGTGATTTCAGTTTTGATGGCTTTTAATAGTAAACTGAAGAAATGGCTTTAAAGAGAGAGTATAAATATATAAATATGTATTTTACTTTCAGTATTACCAAGCTTTTTAATGTCGGTTTGCCCATCCAGCCTGCAATTTTGCGCACAGTTTCTGGGAGACAGGGGCTTACATTTGTACAAATTGCCTGAGCCTGAAGCAGCTGAGGACACATTATCACTGTAGAAGGACACAATTGCTTGCTTGCGTGGTAGCAGACAGCCCCAGCAGGAAGAATGCAGTGCTGGACCTGTTGCGTACCCTCTCTATTGAGCAACACAGGCAGGCTAGTAACAGAGGGCAAGGAGAAGGCGGAGGTGCTCAACAACTTTCTCGCCTTAGTCTTCACTAACGCCTGCCCTACACACAGCCCTTGAGAGATGGTTAGCAGGTGGAAACTGGGGGAGCAGTGCTTGTCCTGCTGTAAGCGAAGATCAGGTTCACAACCACCTGATGAATCTGAACATCGTGCGTCTCTGGGTCCCAATGAGATGCTGGTATTCAGAACTAAGATTGGACTTTGGCTTAAATCATCGCGGTGCTGCGCTGACTGCAGTCACAGCTGAGACTCTTGTCCTAGTGTTTTACTTTCTAACCTCTTAGCAGCATTACTCCCACAATCCAGTGTATGGTGTGATAAACAGAGAATGGTTGGCAAGGAAATTGGTGCAAGTCTTAAGACTGAGTTCCTAACAGTAACTCCCTCTTGTGTCTCTCTAGCTGGTGTAAGTACTATATTCATCAGACAGTCCTAGCTGTAATTCCTTGGCTGGAGGAAAGTTCTGTCTTGTGTGTGATTAAAGTCAGTGGCTGCTGTCTTAAAAATAAAAGAGAGGCTGCCATCAGGAGGATGACTTCCTGAGCAAGGCAGTGCAAGCACACATAGCTACTAAAAAAAGGTGAAAAAGAAAAGTAAGTTCTTGTCTTGATCATAAGAGCAATCCATTTACATGATTAATGTCAATTATCGTAAGTGGGGAGAGATGCAGAATTGCAGGGCCCTTCAGGTTGTTCAAAGTATTCAAAAGTATTCAAATTTACTAGAGTGTAAAACTGCACTTGGGTGGGGGGAGGAAGGAGGATTCATCCGTAAGCTAAACAATCTGGTCTTGCAAGTACTGGAATATGAGATAATAGTAATTAGGCATAGAACAAAAGCATTTCTGTGGAGCTGAGAGTACAGGAATTACTGAGTTGACAAGCCCAACAATTTTCTCCTCCATTTTTCAATATTAAAAATTATACTTGTAACAAATTATTCCCATGTTTGGTGCATCACAGTACGGATAGATGTGTCAACCTCTGCCATGATCGCTTTTGAAGGATTTCTGTTTTCCCTTGATTTCTCTGATAAAAGTTGAGTATTGTTTTGGAGACTGTTAGTTTAATATTCCCACAGCAGCAGCAAAATAATTGTAAGAGATATAAAATGATGAATACTGATGCTAATGAGTAAGGAGATGCTGGGAAATGGTTAGGCAGCTGATAGGTTACTTGAAAAGCTTGTGGTTTTAATTTTACTTGAAGGTAAAGGTCTTGGTACAAACATGCATTTCTTCTTCCTTGCTTACATCCAGTGTAACCAAGCAAACAATTCTGAATCATATTAGGTGGGCTGTCTGTTCTGTAACCATAGGTGGTACAGTGCTCCATTCCTTCCATTCAGAAGGCATTTCACAGAGCAGTGGAGCTGCTGAGGGGGCAGAACCCCCCAGAGTGTCTGCTCCAACCCCTGTGCTTGAGGTGGAGTCAGCTGGAGAAAGTCACCCAGGAGAACATCCAGTGGGATGTGGCATCTCCAGCCTTGGAGATAACAACCTCTCTGGATGACTTGCTCATGTGTTCCACTACCCTTACAGTTAAACAAACAAACAAAAAAAAGCAACCCACCTTTTCTAATGCTTGAAATGCAGGAATTTTCTTTTAGTTGGTTTCCATTGTTTCTCATGCCATCGACGTTCACCACTGATGAGAGCCTGGCAGCCACCCCAGGTGAGATGCCAATGGCCCTTGAGGGCGCATGGAGCTCAGAGCAGAGCATGCCTTTTACTTTCATCCAGCTGCTGGGGAGGAGACCAGGATCTGGGAGGATGAGGGAACTGAAGGGAAGAGGAATATCATGGAAGCTGTATTGTGGTGGGGCGAGGAGAGTAGCAATGATAGTTTGTGAATCTGTAGGCAGAGAGGTCTTGTTATCTTTGCTTGCTGAATGTATGTTTTAAAGCCCTTTCTTGATTTTGCTGACTATTCTACAGCTGTATGGGTAAGAATGTGTGGGTTGCAAATAAGCACACTGACTAAATGAGGCTTTATTCTGGTTGAGGGAACTACCTGCTGGCAATTCAGACACCAAGGGGAGTCCCATTACTTCATCCTGATCACAAGATCTGCATATTTTTGCATGCATCTGTCTTTTTTCTTCTTCCTTGTTCGGCCATATTTGAATTCATCAGCAATCAGACTATGGTATGCAGTAATTTTTAGGGGATTTTTGTACAATTCGTTCTTTGTCAGTACCACTAGCTCTTGCACTGACGATAGAAAGTTGTACGCTATTCAGATTACTATAGAGGTAACTGAAGTCAAGGCTTTGAAATGACTGCTTCTTCATCTTGTATTATTAATTCTCAAGGAAACAGTACCATTGTGGAAAAAAAAACTCCAAATCATTGTCAAATTATATACTGTATCATAGCTGAGTTTGCGATGTCACTCATTTCTTGGCAAGAAATTACAGCGAAAAAGAAAGTGCCCACGAATTCGCTGTGGGACGTGGGGCTATGGGAGAGAGGAATTTGAGATGATATGAGTAGCTCTATATATACCCATGGAAACAGTAAGGAGATACCGCCATTTGAAACTTATTATTGTAAGAAATGTTTTGACAAATGTTATGATTAATCGTTAGAAAGCTTCAGGAATCCCTTGGTCTTCACTGATACTTCCTCTCCGGCTGAGGTATGTCGGGAGACTTCAGGACAGCTCTCCAGACGGTTCTTCCTACAGGATGATCCTGTTAATCTTTGCCAAAAAATGTGTATGGACAGCAGTAGACTATAACTTGACCTTTTTACTACCTTTACCCCTTCTTTAGCTTTATTTTGTTGTCTTCGTGCCTCTCTATTTTACCTGGAATCTCAGCTGGTGGTCCCAGCAGTTGTAATACTGATGCGTTGCGCTTCAGTGTTTGTGTAATTCCTTGTGCTAGGCCCAGTGCTTGTGCTAGGCGGCCTCCATCCCTCGACCAGTTCCACGTACATTTTATTCTGATGCTCTTCCAGAGAGACTCAGAGTGACCAGAACAGATCCGTGCCTCCAGGAACTCTCCAGCCTTTTGATTTTTGCATCTAAGAATTTAGGACACAAATTAGTATGTTTTTATCTTCAGCTTGTGCGGTGCTGGACTTTGTCAACAGCTCGCTTGATGCAATTGGCTCTTAGCTGAAGGAAGGGCAGGCAACAGAAAGGCCGCTTGTGCTCGTCAAGACAGGGTATTGTTGCAGCTAACAAGGGGAGGCATGCCCACATCTCGCTCTCATTATGTTTGCTTCAAGCTGGCATTGTCAGGCCTTCATTTTAATGTTGTTTGCATTGCAGAATATTTGAGTCAGTGCGTTGCTTAGATTAGTGCAGCCTCGTCCTTGCTGTGCTGTTTTACATCCTCGTGTTTGAGCTTCTCTTGGACTGGGATCTGCCTTTGTCCATTGTTGGGTATAAGGTTTTCCACTTAACCTCATTCCCGTGTTTAAACTGATAGCTCCGCACCAGCCCTGGACATCCTGAAGTTTCTCTTGCAAATAGGAAGAAGCTGGTTCTGAACATTTTCTTCAAGAACCGTACAAAACTGCGACGTGAGGGAAGTATGAGGGCTTTTTAACCTCCTTCAGGTAAAAAAAGAAACTTACATTTATTCCTGGATACCGAGCCAAATATCTCTTTCCCAACGTTTTCTAAGAGGGGTTATGAAACACTGAAGAATTGCTCTAATTAGACGCACCCACAAAGTCTTCCTGAGGTATTGAAGTGGTTTTTTTGGAAGCTGCTTAATTTTTGTTGTTTGTTTTTTATTGCGTTGATTGCAGATGAGCTGTCTTAGTAGGAACAGCAGAACCATCCCAGTCCAAACCCATCTTTGCAAAAGCGTGCACCCTGTGAGTCATTGCATTTATTTATCTCCGTGTTTACTACAGTAAATCCTTCACTTCCTTAGTGCAGCCAACCTCCCTGTTTGATGGTTGCTGTGCTCGCTGAAATTGCAGCAGCCACAAAAGATACGCATTTTGTTTTTCCTCAGCATTTGTGCATTTAGAGAATTGTACTGCTGTGTTTTCCTTGGATTTCTTCCCCATTTTGTGCTGCCTCCATATGACAGCCTTGAAGCCTTCCCCTGCTGAGCATAAAGTGCATTAAGCAGTGTGTGACAACGAGCAACGACACAACTGCTAATTGTGCTAACAGAAGTGAATAGGGAAAAAGTTCCTCTTCTAATTCCTATCGTATTTATAGAAACAATTATCCACCTTTCATAACACTTTGATTACGGATGGAGCCTCTTTTTACCTCCCCGAAGCCGATGACGCTTTTGCCAATGGTTTGACTGGCTGTGGTAATGGCAGAAACGCAAAAGGAATGCAGATGTTTGAAACCTTTTGATTTACGTGCTTGAGGCAGAAAGGTGGCTTAGAAGGGAAACTTCTGTTTTGCGTTCTGTAGACAAATGTGTGGTTTTGGGAGAAGTCTGTGCTGAGTTCCCCCTCCCTGTGCCTCGCTGTGTGACCGGGGCATGACTTGGGGAGAGGATGACTTGCAAAAACTCTCTTCCCAGACCCAGATGACTCCGATTTCCTCTGCTATGGTAATTTAGCTATTAAGATCTCAGATCCTGAAGACATATCCTCTCTTGGGAATGAGTGGCATCCTCACAGGTGGAAGTGTGTTTGTAGCATCTGTGTAATTGGGATGATTGAGGTGATTGTTTTTCAGGGCTGTTTCCTTCAGACATTTTCAACAGCTGTATCAGCAAGGCTCCCAGGAGCAGAGCAGCTCCGTGCTTGCCGTTGGAAGCGTAGGTTTGCCTGAGGCCACGTGGAAATGACTAAAAGCAGACCCAGGTGGTTGTTCTTGTCCTCAGCAACCTGGCTAAAGTGGAAGCGTTGCTAAGCAGATCAGTCACAGTCAGAGCAAAGCCTGGGTCACTTGGCACTGCATCTGTAGGACTGGAGGACTCCCAGGAGTCTCCACTCCTCTTTGGGAGGTGGGAGCAGTGGTGAGGCTCTTCTTGAGCTTGGACCTTCCTCTACAGGACTGAGTTGTAGGCCCCTGACCACCTCAGCAGCTTTCACACCTCCTAATCCGTGGCCCTTTTCTCTCTGCTGAGCACCTCGAAGTGCTTCACTCTGTGCAGTACACATTGGCCTGCTCCCTGAGCATGCAGTCCAGCAGGCACGTCACTGCCACCTCTCAGATCAGTTCTGTGACCTGTCTGTGAGTACAGCAGTTTGGGGGGAAAATGTCCAAAGACTGATGGCTGCGGGGACTGCACCTGCTTGATGTGACAGTCTGGGGGGGACACCTGTGCTGTTTTTCACCCTCCCTTCTCTCCAAGTCCTCCTTCGTGTAACTGAAATATAATTACAGGGCTCAAAAAAATTCTTAAAATGGTGTCGAAGCTGAGCTCTCAATAAAACAGCACCAAGGAAATCACAGCGAGGTAGGGATATGGATTGGAAAAAGGCCTCATACTAGAGATCTTTGTGTTTCATTCTGCTCCTTTCTAAATGGGAGTGGGAGTGTGGGGGCTGGTGGGTGTGAAGACTCATTTTTTCCTACAAGATGGAAAAGAAAGGTCGCTCTAAATATGTTCCATGGGGATAATCGGCGAACCTACCCAATTATTGTGTCCTCCTCCCAAAGCACTGAGTGGGGCTGAGCAACATGAGCGGATTGTGGTTTGCTTACTGGTGAGTGGTAGAGCCCGGTATTCCACCAACACGCCTTTCAGTGAAACCATAAAGAGGGTCGTAACAGCAACCATGTGAGATTTAACCCTGCCGATAAACTTTGGACTAAAATAATGTTCTCTTAAAGTAGTGGAGGTTTTAATTACTATTTTGATTTATTATGTGGGTCCATATTTTAAAAAAAAAAAATCATTTCTGAGACCACAACTTCTTCAGAAAGCGCTAAGCTTTTTGTCTGTAAACAGAAGTTCGATGGGAAAAGTGTTGAACTTCAGGCTGTGCTGTAACCCGGCTTGCAGCACAGTGATATTGTGAAGTATGTTGTGGCTTACATATTGCACTCCACATCTGCTGATTAATTCTGAATTTCCCTTCAGTTGATCGACGTCCCAGTATGATTCTCAGCAGATGAAGCAGGGATTTGGCCACCGTTACTCATGCAGCATGTACTTCCCCACGGACCCGTCGTGCTCGTGTACCACTCTGAACTCCCTGCAGCTTGGGGCAAAGCTGCTTTAGGTCTCCTCCAAAATGTGTTTTTGCTTCAAGCATGGGACTGAGAGCTGAGCGCCTTCAGAACCAGACATTGCCATATTGTGGGTGTCCACCAGGTCTTGCTCATCCCTGAGATGTTGCTGTCTTCTGCTGGCCTTCCAACCCAAGCAAGACAGGGCTGCAAGTACTGCTTTCAGGCGCAAAGCGCACCTTTGCTTCTCCCCACCACCCCCATCCCTCTGGGAAGCCCACGGGCAGCACTGGCAGCCTCTTACTCTGTCTGTCTGCTATCTTGAAGCTCATGAAGGAAATGCTGCGCCTTGAGGTTGATGAAAGGCAAATTAAAATTAGATTTCCCCTTTGAAAAGCTTTAAAAAGTATTTCCAGCACTCCCTGATGGCCTTTCAAGGCGTAATGGCTGGCTGAGTTGCTTCTGATGAAGTGTCAGGCACTGTAGCATCTGTGGTACTGTAGTGAAATGTCACAGCAGCAATCAGCCCTCTCCCCTTACAGCAGCCTGTGGCCTGACAGCCCCTCTGACATGGGGAGCAGCTGTCCCAGGAGGGACAAGGCAGGAGCAGCCCGGCAGCTGGGTCCCTGGCAGCAGCACGTCTCCCACTCTTCTCCCTCTCAGCATCCAGACCATGGGATGCAGGGATTAGAATCAGCCTTTGTAGGGTTAAAGCAGGGGGCAGAGAGCGGGTGCCTGCTGCAGCCTGCACCAGCTCCGCTCCACCTCTCCCTTAGCATTCCTGCAGGAGCCTGTGCACCTCTTTGTCATGCAGAATATAGACTGCTCTGACTAATTCTTTGCTTCTGATTATTCAGTGCTGCACACAAACAGATGTGCACATAGGAGAGTGCACACTGTTAATCAGGAACTGTTGAGCCATATGGCATGTGAAGATGGAATATTACAGCTCCATAATGAGAACCTCCTTCACACACAGCAAGGACAGCCGTAACACACACCCACCAGTGCTGTCAGTTCCTTCATCTGGTGACAACATGTAAGTGAGGGCATAGAGTCCTGGAGCACTCCTCTGCCAAGTTCCAGCTCCTGTGAGTTGAGTTCAGAGAGCCTGGCTGTCCATTTAAAAACGTGGGACTTGCTCCTGAGCCACTTGTAGGTACTGTAGTTACATTAAAGATGCAGCTGGCTCTGTTGCATGTCCAGTGGTATTTCTTGGCCATGTTCCTGGCTTGTTTTAGTGGCCCAGGGATACAGGGCAGCAGGCAGTGACATACCACGGAGCCCTCTGTTAACTCATTCAACTCCCAGCAAATCGGGGCTGTAACCAGGAGTGTCAGCAACCCTAGATGGTTGCAAAACCAGAAAATAAAAAGTTAGGAAGGATCTTTATTTGGGTTGTTGTCCTAAAAGATGGATGGTATTGCCTATTTGCACTGCTGTGTGGAGTCAGGGGTTCGACCCAATGATCCTTATGGATCCCTTCCAACTCAGGTTATTCTGTAAAGGAGCACCATGCCTCACTAACACAGTGAGTCCAAGTCTTTGTGTATCAGGTGCAGTGCTGTGACTGACATGCTCTGTTACTGTCATTGCCTAAGGAGAGTCTGAATGCTCGTTTTGCTGCTGCGAGGGATCAGCCTGTAATACTCAGGGCGCCCACCATGACTGCAAATGAGGTTTCCACCATGGTTTGCCATTATGAGTAATTGTTCCAGTTGTGGGCAAGGCAGCCCACAACTTATCTGAGCTGAACACAAGTTCAAGATGTCACTTATTTTTGGTGGTGTGATATTTCAGCAGACTCAAGGTACCTGGAGATTTAGCTTGCCGGAGACAGCCCGAGACCGGGGAGTGGCTCAGAGACGTGTTGTTTGTAAGCAGTTCCTTCAAAAACACTCCAGCGTGATACACAGCTTTCATATCTGCTGTCAAAGGATTGGAGTTGGCTGATGCACAGAATCTTGTTTAAAACAAGGAAGGCATTACATCCCTACCATTAGTTCCTTTGCACACTTATTGTGTGGTGGGAGTTGTAGCATGGCTTTGTGCCTGTTGAGAGGAGCCATCAGTGGTGGGTGTTCATTTCCAGCGGTAATTCTGGCTCTGCTTTTCCCCAGGAGGACTTCAGGAATAAAGTTGAAGATTACATTAAGCGCTACGCGAGATGATGAAGGGTGATGGCCGGCAGGACCACAGCTTCCGTGCTGCAAAGCTGTCTTTAACTTCAACAACACCAACCAGAAGAAAACCAGCCCGGACTGTACCAGTCCCGTGTCCATGTTGTACCGAAGAAGAAAACTAACTTCATAACTTGTCCATGTTAAAAGGAGAGTTCAGCATAAATACAGCAAGAAATTGTGTTTGTTGGTTGAAAAAAAAAAAAAAAGTTGTTTGCTTACTTTTAAAATGTTTACTCTTCTGAACTGTACTGTATATCCTGTTGATGAGAAATGCTTGAGAAGTTAAAAGAAATCACTATTGGAGTTGTAATTACACTTTTTTTTTTTTTTTTAAACTCTCTCCTCGTTTGGGGAAAAAAAAAAAAGACAAAAGCAAGCAGGTGGTGTGGGTTTGGAACACTTCAAGTTGGCAATAAAATGGTCTCCTGTGAACCAAATCACAATCCTGTTGCTTTTGATGAGCAGGAACCGTAGCAGCTTTGTCCAAGAGCCAGTGGCGTCAGGCGGAGCGCTCTCCAGAACACAGCCCCTGAGCTCCGGCGCCGAAATGCCCATGGTGTTTAATGTAAGTCCCTTTTTGTCACAAGTCTGGAATTTTTACATTGCTATTTTCAGTTCCCGTTTGGGCCGCGGTATTTTTTTTTTTGTGTGTGTGAAGTAGTTTAAAGAAAAACAAGGCTCATCTGTAACTTAAGTACTTGTGTACTATTAGTAAAATTCTATATATGTTATATATATATATTTCCGTGAAAAACATAACAAAAGGGAGATTTTTCTTTGGTGGTTAAGAAATCTGCCTTTGCCTTCAGCTGTGGGGGCAGTGAGGGGGGATTGGACACTGTGGGATCTCTGGGTCCTCCACAAAAGGGGCACTGCCTGGTCTCCAAGCCCCCCGCTCCTTAGCGGGCACGGGGTAGCTGCAGCGGGTTGCAGCAGCCTTGCTTGTTACACTTCCCTCCTGCACGTGTTATCAGAGGCCCAGAAAAGCGAGGAAATGAGATGTGTGGATGGCACGTGGCGGGAGAGCCTTATCTTTAGAGAATGCAGCCATTGTGTCTATTTGGAATGAAATGTGGAGCAGCACGGTCCTTGAAGCAGGAGACGATAATGGCAGATTTGTACTGTGGAAGCGGTAATGTCAGGGAGAGTAGGGAGGAAAGCACACTCAAGCAGGTGGGAAAGCATTTTCAGTTTTCACTTGTGCCAGGGATGAAACACCGCCAAGAGGTGGTGGGGGCCAGCAGGACGGTGGGAATGCTTTGGGGCTGCTCTCGGCCCACACTCGGCACGTGCCCCACTCCAGCAGCCTCCTCACTGAAATCCTCCTTCCATGGGCTGAGTGTAATCCCCCAGCTCTGTGTTTCTGCCCTAGCCTCCACATCACAGCTGAAGATCCACCCCATCCCTTCCTCCCTCCCCTGGGCTTGGTTTGAAGGTGAAGTCCTACCCCGGGACCTCAAAGGAGACCCATAAGAACACCCAGCAGGGCAGCAGGAAGGGTTCGGGACCCTCAGCCCACCCAGAGCCCGGCTTCGTAGAGGGGATGCACCAAAGACTGCCACCTGCTTTACTTCTGCATGTATTTATTTAATTAGGAAAAGCACCCAATTCCCGTTGTTCATTGGCCCTGGGGCACCTCCCAGGCCATCAGTGCCACCACCGCTCTCACCTCTGGTGCGAAGCAGTGACCATCACCCATCTCTCCACCTCTAGTCATAGCCTGTCCATGGAAGGGCAGGGGGACGAGGTGCTTTTCCCACTGTTACAGAGGGTAAAACAACAAAAAAAGGATAAAAAGATGAAAAGTGAAGGTCTCATCACCCAGGCTGCGCCCTGGCCCGCTGTCCTTTTTATGGCACGTCCTGGTGCTATGCTGGCACCACAGGCAGGACACCAACCCCTGCCTAGGTTTTTTTTCCCCAAATTTTTCCAATTCTTCCTTTTTTCCCCCCAGTGGATTCTGTGGGGTGCTGGGAGGGAAGCAGGGAAGGGCTGAGCAGAGCTGCAGCACTCTCTCTGTACCCAGCGAGCAGTATCCTCACTGCCACCAGCATCCCCAGGTTGTTAACGATTGATTTAATAGGAAGCCACCACCTGGGAGGGGGCCAGTGGGAGATGCAGCAGCACCACTGGGGCTTAGCACCCCTGGGATGCTCCTTGGCCAGGCTCTCCCCTAAAAACTGTCCCTAGACGATGCCCTCGCTGCGTTTGCTCCGCCACACAACCAGTGCGGTCATCAGCAGGGTGATGAGGATGGGCACCAGGATGAAGGGGCAGAGGATGCTGTTGGGGGGGTCGCGCAGCGCCCGGCCGGACGGGGAGCAGTTCCTGAAGTAGTGGCTGTGGACGGCGACGAAGAACTCATCCACCAACCGGTTGGGCCAGTAGCAAGTGAGGTTCTCGGCCACCGCCACCGTGCAGTTCGTCAGCTCCCCGTAGGTGCTGCAAGACAGACAGGGCACCGGGCTGGCACCGGTGGGTCACTTGGGTCCTCACCAGCCTCCCATCCCCCGTGTATCCCACAGACCCCACTGAAATGGGTTAAAAAAACCCCCACTGCCTCAGGTGGGCTGGTATGGATACCAACAGAAAGGTTTGTGATGGTAGGAGTATTACTGTGCACCCAGATAGTAATGAAGGGAAAATATAATAATGAAAATAGGACATAATAGTCCAAAATAGAAATATAGTTGTATGTCAGAAAATATACTTTCTATCATAGAGATCGTGCTTTCCGTTACAGGGGTGCCTGTATATGCATATAGATATTGGAGACTGGGTAGCCAGGCATAGAAATAGAAGGTTTCTCCTTTTCTCATCAGGTGTGAGCCCACTTTTTAAAGGAAGGGGGAAGGGAAAAAAAAAAGGCAAAAAACTCACAAAATTCTCCTTTTACTTTCTAAATGTAAGCGAAAAAAAACAGTGTCTTCCCTGCAAGGTTGCTGTTCAAGACAGCACATCCCAAAGACACGTGGGAAGCCAGCGATAACTAGAAATGCCAGGGGTGTATTCTTAGCAGGGTGTCAGCCTGGCGGCCCCTCTGCAGCCAGAGCTGACTGACAGCTGCAGCTGCGGTGCCATGCTGGCGCTGGGGTGGTTCCTCCTCCTCCCTTCCCACGAGACAGCATTCATGCAACTCTTTTCTTAAAATCAGTGTTCCCGAAGTACATGGCAGCTCACACAGCTTCCCCAGCTGCGTTTCTTCGTGAAGAGGGTGCTCAGGCTGGGGGAGGGGGCTGCGCAGGGCAGCTCTGCAGCCAACACTGCTGGAGGTGTTTGAGATGTGTGGATGTGGCACTGATAGACTTGGCTTGGTGGTGGGGCTCAGCAGCTTGGTGGTTGGACTTGGTCATCTTGCAGGTCTTTTCCAACCTAAATGATGCTATGTTTCTATGATGACGACTTGAATTGTCAAAAAAAAAAAAAAAAAATTCAGCTTTCCTCAAAAAAGCATGACAGAGAAAGCCATCAGAGCTGGCTGCTGTTTGACAAACCTGCTCACAGGCCTTATGGGCCAAGCCTCTGCAAATGCTGACTAGAGGTCAGCTGCTTGGGGAAAATGCAGAGATGGACAGAAAGACCCCCAAAAAACTTTGCTAGTAAGAGCAGTAATTCTCAACTGAGCTTTAATTGACACATCTCATGGCTATTTCACCTCTAAATGCCACGTACAAGAAATCAGAGCTCAGAACCCAATGCCAGATGACACCAGTCCTGTTATAGGCAAAACCTTCAAAAATTTCTCCTTCAGCTCTCCATTCCAGAAGGGTTTCAAGCATCAAAATTGCTTGGCTTTGGGGAAGATACAGAGAAAAAACAATGAGGCTCTAGGCCTAGAACGTCATCTCCTAAATAACCCGAGGCATGTGTTCCCACGGAGCAAATGAACTCTTGCAATCAAATTAAACACCACGAGTTTATCAGCATTTCCTCCACGTGCTTCAAGGATAACAAGTTTAGCAGAAGCTATTCAGAAGAAAATCAGGATGTCAGAGATAAAGAAGCAGCTCCCTAATACAACTCTACTTCCTGTGCCCTGGCTTCACTGAATATCTGGAGGAGATGGAGTGCCCCTCATGCAGCTCGCAGGTGGCACTGAACCAGTGGGTGCACCTCCTGAGGTGCCCCTTCCTCAGCAGCTTCAGGACCAGGCAGTGGCAGCAGCCCCAGACATCACAAAAACGAAGAGATGTCCAGTGCACACTGTGCTAAATTTCCCTATAGAAAAACACAGAATTAGGGCTAACGCTGGTCTTGCAAACCCATTGCCTTTTTCAGGAAGGAGAGCCAGATTCTGGGGAAGATGAGGTTTCCCAGAAGCAGAACGTCTCCCACGCAGTCTTCCCACTCTTTCTCTCCTCCATTTTATCGTTGATAAAGAGGAAGGAAAACCCAAGCTGTCGTTTACATATTTGTTTATGTACACATACACACACAGATAGGCAGATTTCAATTTGGCACAGAAGAAGGGGAACAAGCAGGAAAGTAATCAGAAAAGTGTATTTTTGTGCAATGTGCTCATGGCATGTGGCAGCATCTGCTTTCCATTTCCAACTGCCCTCAATCCCCAGCTGTGTTGCAGGAGCTCGCTTTTGTACGCTGTTCTGTCTTCCAAGAGAAAGACCACGGCACGATGTTGGATGAGCAGCGCAACATGGAAAGTGAGCTCTGGTGAGAGCACCCAGGTCTCCACTTCTCATCTGCCATGGATCACCGCTAATTCCCTGACACTGATTACGAGCAGGAGGCTCAGCAGCAGAAGGCTGCCATGCCCTACAGCCTGCACGCCAACCTCTCCTCCGAGATGCCAGGAAAAATCAACACACGACTTCTGGTTGTGAAGGGCAAGCCTGCAGGACAGCCTGAGGCTTTAATTAAGTGCTGAGGGTCTCACTACACTGGGGCAGAGCGTGGACACTCTGGGTCCCTTTGGCCCAACCCTGCTCTAGCAGAGATACCCAGAGCAGGGTCCCCCAACACCACGTCCTGCTGCACTTGGAGATCTCGAAGGAGGAGACCCCACAGCCTTTCTGGGTACTTGTGCCAGGGCTCTGTCACAGCACCGCACAACAAAAAAAAAGCAGAGTGAAATGGCACATTTGGTCCGCTGTGGAAGAACACCCATTGTTGATCTCTATCCATCCCCAAATCAGACACGGGTGCAGGAGGTCCCTGATGTGGTACCGCCCCCAGGCTCGCCTGCCCCGGCCCCACTCCCTTTTTAGCTCATGAGGTGTTTTGGAGAGGAAGACCCACACTTACCCCATGGTCTCGTCCCAGTCGCACCACAGCTGCTGCCCGATGCCCTCCATACTGAGCTTGAAGGGCCGGAGGCAGCGCTCGCGGATCTGCCGGCTGTACTCTGCCTCATGGCACGCCGTCGCCACGATGAAGTGATGGGCTGAAAGACAGAGCGGGCCACGGGGTCAGGCTGCGGGTCACCACCTCCCAATGCTCCCCATGGCACCAGGCAGGGAATGGCACCCATAACTGGGCCCTGGCCCCACCCTGCCTGAGACGGTGCTTGGAGCTAAACCCATCTGACAGAGCACCACGGCATGTAAAAGCAGCCCTACTCTTAGACAGCCTCAAAAAAACTTGGCGTGCTTTTCGTTATTTTCCCCTATCCCCAGTCCCTCTGACCCCGCAGCGTCATCTTCAGTTACTCGTCTGAACACCTGATACCTGAATCAATTCTTTACAGCGTGTCCTCCCAGGTAAGGCATGAATAAGAAAGGACACAGCCTTATCCTCTGCTGAGCGCGTGGACTTGAAATTCACAGTGTTTTTGTTAGAAACCAACAGCACAGACGGGTCTCTGCGTGAAGGATACCTGGAAGGTGCTGTGCTTCCAAACAGACATCCACCTCTGCATGCATTGTGAGCACCAGCACCAAGATTTGTGTCACCACCGGTCTATGAGTCTCTGCCATAGGGGGTTTGGGATCAGAGGAGAAAGATGCTTTCTGTGGGCTCCAGCAGTGGAATTTGGGGCAAGACGACTGCACTGGAGAAAGGGCGGCAGGGAATGACTGTGAGCAGTGCAACTGGGCTCCAAGCCGGATCGTGTTATTAGATGAATTTGTGCAATTTTTCTATGAAAAGCAACAGCAGCAATGTTACACAGGGCTCAGCCTGAAAGAAAAACCTTAGTAGGAATGATTTACTGCAGCCAGCTATAAATAATACCTTGCTCTTGGTCCCAAAGTGCCTGCCAGTGCCTTTGCAGCTACTGGAGCACATTGCGGGCAAGCATCGCATACCGACTCTATTTTTTGCTACATGTGAATAGCTTGGTGCAAAAGCTGGAGGGGAGGGGGGGTATTTTTTATTTAATTTCTTAACAAAAGAAATAATCAGCGCAGAGTTTAGCTGCAGAAATGTCGGCCTTGGGAGCGACGGGGCTATGACAGCCAAAGTTGTCCATGGGAGTGATGCTGAGCATGGGGTGCATGGGGAGAAAGCAGGGCTTGGAGACGCGTGGACTGAAAAGCAACCAGGAGAGGGGCCAAGGGGAACTGGAAGCAAAGCAGGAAGCGGAGCCAGGCAGAAGCGAGTGAGGCACGCAAAACAGAGGAGCTGGGGAAGAGAAAGCCGCTTTAAGAAATTCAAGAGCGATACAACATGAGGAGAAGCAGAATTTAACTGAGCTCAGCCAGGCTACCCGCAGCCAATTAGCACAGATGAGACTGGAGACAGGTCATCCACTTGTACCAGCGCAACAACTATTATTAGAGAAGCCTGAGCATTTCCTGACATCTGTTCCTGCAGCACAGACACCATGGCCACTTCCTAGAGGAAAACACCCTAACTGGCAGCTCCACGTTGGGTGGAGAGACGAGAAGCAACCATGAGCCATACCTGAGCAGCTGCAAGCTACAGCTATCTCGCATTCAGCAAAAAATGAACTCCAGTATGAGAAAATAAAAGCTAAAGGCACAAAGAAATCAAACCAAGTGAAAACACAACCCCAGGAAACTTTAAGTACTTGCCAATCAAAGCAACTCAAAGGCATGGATGGGCTGAGCATGGCTGTGACCAGCTGGGAAAGAAGTGGCAAGGTGTATCAGGAGCAGTCCAGGTCCCTTGGTTTGTTCTCCCATTAAGGAAATGTCATTAAATGAGTGCCCCTGAGCCTGACACCCCTTGATCGTGTTGGATATAGAATGGAGAAACGCATGTGGAGCACACATCGCCAACGGATGCGTTAGCAATCATCCCAGCTCCAGTTGGCCTGGCAGGTGTTTTTGGTGGAGAGCACTCGGCTGCACAGCAGCGAGCAGAAAACAGCTGGACATTCGGCTAAAAGCTTAGAGGTCTCATTAAACTCCCAAAGGCTGCAGACCACTGCAAAGCGACAATTGCAGCAGGGCTGGCAGTGACCAGTCTGTGTTCTACAAGACAGCAAAGCTCTGGACTCCAAGGACTAAAATCCCAGTATTTTCACCCAAACGCTGCAAAACCCTATGTGAAATCATTTGCTTTCTGAACAAGCCCAGGCTGAAATCACTCTGCTTTCCCCTTGTTGTCTGCAGGTTTTCTCTGCTGCATCGAGAATGAGCTTTGTGGCTCAGACCTCACCTGCACAACACTGCAGCAGCAGCGAGCGCTCCCAGCACTACGGCTAAGCCCACAGCTTCCAGCCGTGTCCATGTGCAAGCGGATGGGCTGCGGTCTGCCTGGCGCGCCCAAACCACCCACGGCACCAGCTTGTGGTGGCACCAAAGCTTGCTGCAGAGACACGCCTCAGGGCTTGCTTCTAAATAACTCTGGGTTATTGTTTCACAATTGCTATCCTGAGCTGCAGGCAGCACCTCCCATTCCTGCTGCCAGCAATCTATACCATCTCCTTTGTGGCATAAATAAGGCCCCACACACTGCCTTCCCCCTCCTCAGAAGGAACTCTGAAGGTCTGCCACACTCGGGTAGCTCTGGTGCAGAGCTGCATGTTCAGTATCTCATGGAGCATCTCATACAGCGGTTTCCTGTACCTACAGCCAATCTCTCCCCACGCAAGGGATGATTCAGGTTTGCACACAACAGCCGCGGTAGGATGCAGAGTATTGGATTAAAATTAAAACAGGACTGACTTTTTGCCCGTTAGCACTGCTGCTAGATGCTGTTAGCTAATAAATGAATGGCAGCAGGCGTCCCCGGGCTGCTCCAGTTCCTCCCCTGGCTTCAGTTCCCTACGTGGAGCAGCAGGAGAGACACGATGTTCTTGTCAGGTGCTGGTGGCCATCGAGCACGTTTCCAGGAAGCAGACTTATCTTGGATGTCTCTGGACTTGACTCCGGGCAGGACAGAGCAGCAAATATTTCCTTTCCAAAAAAATACTAATTTTTAGCACATAAATAAAGACCAGATGAAAAGGGGAGGGACGGGACTATGAATCAGAAGCCAGGCACGCTGCACACCAACTGCTGGCTGACTACACACCAAAACCTGGCATGAGCAGTTAGCTATAATTACATCCTTAATGAATAGCGTGGGCTTTTTCAAAATTATCTGCCCTGGTTAAATTATTGGAGAGAAGCACGGGTTTTTGTTACCCAATACTCCAAGAGACCGTGGGGTTGCAAGGGGGAGGGCAGCGGGGCCTGCACACTCACTCTGCCGCTGGAGCCGGGCTTTGGGGTTATTTCTAAAACGGAAGCAGAGGATGCCAAAAACACAGGAGCCACCAAGGTGCAGCTGAGTGATGCCATGTGGGTCCAGAAGAAGGATGCTGCAGGAAAGGGCAACCTGTGGCAGCAGTGCCCACGGTGCTTGGTATGTGTCGGGAGAAGGGTCGGCACCACGGGCCCAAATGCCAGAGGTCAGTATGGGGACAACATCGCGTTGCTTGGCTCCCCAAAGCATTCGTCTGCGTTAAGCTAGCTGCGTTCTGCTGTGCATGACTAGAGGCTGCCTTATTGAACTACCTTCAAGATAAAAAAAATGTTTTTTTTTACTCGGTTGAGCACACAGCCTACAAAGAACAAAATAAATAAATATAAGAATCCATTAGAGCAAAATAAAACAAATAGCTCCAGTGTCCTGTTGGTGCATTCATCCCAGGCTGCAAAGAACTATGGCTTGCCTAAATACTTTCAACATGCATTTTCCCAGCTAGGGAACAATTTATTTCACTGTTTAAGACAGGTTTCTTGATGCGGGTTATTTTTCCCTTCCAGCTGAATAATGCACTTCTCACCCACACAAGGCGCGGACGCCTTCCCACCAAGCGTTACCTAAAAAGAAGCGGCCACACCAGCGCTGACGGCACCACGACCCAGCAGAGCACGAAGCAGGTTTGAACCCAGGCTCACCATCACCTTTCTGCAGACAGAGGCCAACATCTCTCCCTGTGTATAGGAAGCCTCAAGTCTCCTCTGTCCCAGGACCTAACGCAGCCAAATGCTGCATTAACCCTGCCAGTTTGCTTGGGTTTATCAGAAATGATGAGGTTTTCTGGGCAGCTTCATCTTGACAGCCTTGAGCTGGCTCCTGAGCCCTCAATCCTGCTTCGTCCATCTGCACCAGCGATAACGAAGCTCCACGTGCAACTCAGCCCACAAGTAACTCCACAAACCCTGACATCAGGCTGCACGGCCCACTGGACGGTCTGCTCCTGCCAACAAGCAGCCTCAACCTGACACAGCTGTTTTACCTTTAATGGCAGCAGGTACCTTGGGATACAGCTGGTGCTCTGGCGTAGCGAACAGGGCCAGGGTTACTTTAGTCAATCCCCTGGCTTCATATGGAGACTGCAGCCGGCTGCAAAGTTGCTTAGAGCACTGACATAGTTTTTTTTTTTTTTTTGCTAGGAGGAAGGCTCAGCAGGTGAGGGTGGCAGGGAGATGGTGAAGGGGCAGGAAAGGTGCTTCCAGCCGGCAGAAGCAGCTGCACTGACTTACACAGAAGTGACCAACTTGACAGAGATGCAACAAAGTGGTCTTAGCCTTAAGCTGGCTCCCCCAGTTTTATTTTGGATGCCATCCAGGCATCTGAAGCAGTCTGTATTCCTTTCGTAACACCAAAACACAGCCAGCCAGCCTCCCTCAGCACTTCTACATTGCGTTGCGCCATGAGACCACAGCTCGGCACCGTGAGGAGCAAGGCTGGCACGGCAGCCATGGCTCAGCAAAGCCCCTGCACTCTGAGAGAGCTGAGCTCTCTGCATTTGCCTCAGTACTCGTATAGCAAGCTGCTGGCACGTCTATTAGTGGAGCTTGTTTTATCTTTCCTTTTTAAAAAAGAAAACCCAGGCCTGCTTCATCAGAAGCATCAGCAACCTCAACATTCACCACTCCACCATCTCACTGGTCACCCCCAGCACAGCCACATCTGTACAGGGCCACAGAGCAACAAGGAACAAACAGGCTTTGTTTTTAATCTTTTTTTTTTTTTTCCTAAATAGTGCAGAACCTACTTAAAAAAAAAAAAAAAAAAAAAAAACGTGCAAAAGGAGGACACAGCGAAAGCAATGCATCCCCAACTCAGCGCCAGGATTAGCTGCCATCTATCACAGCTAAGTGGCTTACACGGAGGCAGGCGTCCTGCTGCGAGCACTGGAACTGGAGAAGAGCAGCCTGGAGTACCACCAGCTCCCGCTCTCTTATTTCCAGAGTCACTGAACCCAAACCACGTGGTGGAAGGTGCAGCAAAAGAACAAGCAGAGCTTCTGCAGCCGACCCGGGAAAGCCTCCTGGCCATGATTTCCTTCCCTCTGGACATTTCACCAGTTATAGAACAACAAAGATGGGGAGAGGTGGGTTTTGCTCTGGGTTTAGGGCTCTGCGTAGATGGGAATGATGATGATGATCACATAGGTATGCTGGAGGAACCCCGGCCCTGGAAGGGGAAACCAGCAGGAATCCCACCATTCCTGCCCCAAGCTCCCCGTGGGGCCACGTCCCAGAAGCAGGCTTACATTTGTGACCAAGGAGACGGAAAAGGGACCGCAGACAGAAATCCAACAGCAGCAGGAACTGCCGTGTACTGGCAGTGGGACTGGCTGCACACTCCCACCTAGCAGAGCACACTTTGCCTGATGGCACTGCCGTCTGATCCCCCTGAACAAGCTGCAGCAATGGAATAAGTAAATAGTTAATTACAGTGCTGGGATAAGCCCACTACGCAGCACAGCTCCATGCATTATTCAGCGGGGTTACCAGGAGAAAACCTGCACTGGAGAGCAAATGAGGAAAAACAAATCTACGTTTCCTCAAAGAGCACTTCAGTTTCATGCAAGAGCAGCAGCACGGCACTGTGCGGTTTCTTTTTTAAGCAATCTTAAACACACTTCTTACACGAAGTACCAAAGCACAATCCTAAGATTTTTCACTGGGTATACTTAGGGTATAAGCCAATCCTCTACCTGTTGCGCACGAAACCCTACCAACACCAAGGAGACCTTGTGCCTTGTGAAAGCAGCTGGGTAATGCAGGAGTTCCCAAACTGACCAGCAGCCTCCCACCTGCAAATCCATCCCCAGCTCAGAAGTGTTTGCCAGAATGAGCGCTTCTGGCTGCGTCCTCTCCTCGCGTCTGGTTCAGAAACGGGAAAACGGAAGAACCCCTCCTAGGGCAGTCTCCCCGTCATTAATTTCTGTATTTGAAGAGAATGGCAGGGGATGTCTTCTGGCATGAGCGCACTTCAGTGCACCTCACCGCGCACGGAGGACCGTGTCGGACAGCATCACTGCCAGCACACGCGGAGCCAACTTGGATTGTTTCTCAGCACTTGGGAACGACCGCTCCTTCCCGCTCCCCCTCCGGACGGCAAAGCGCGGGCAGAGCCCACACAGCCCACGTCCAGGAGCCTCTCTCAAAGCCCCCGCTCCCCGCTGGACACCGGCGCATCCCACAGCACTTACCCAGCACGAAGCAGAGGAAGCGGCGCGGCAGCAGGGCCATGGCCATCAGCGAGGGGCCCGGCTGCCGCCTCGCCCGAAGCCGCCGCGCGATCGTGCCCGTCTTTCGTGCTTGTTTCGTGTTAACAGTAATCAAGCGAGTTCGCACAGCTCCACCTGCAGCCCAACCGCGGCTTCTCGGGAATCGGGAGCGCTCTGCGTTACAGACATCCCTGCTTTCCCATCGCAACCGCAGCAGCGCGCCTCCCTCTGTAAAGCATCAATGCCCACCTAATTGCAGAGTCGGGGAGCACAGAGGGCAGCGTGTGCTGTTAACAATGTGGTAGGGCAAAGCCCGCCACTGCGCTCATCCGCGTGCAGAGACGGAGGAAACCAAAGCGGAGGCCTGAGCTGCAGCTTCAGGATAAACCAACAGCAGCGCCCGGCAGAACAACGCTGCGGCTTTGGAAGCGTTTGCCGCCACGGTTCTGTTGAGGGGAGACAAAACGGGTGAGATTTGGAAACAGCAAAACAGCGGCACAACTCTGTGAAGAAGGCATCTCAACCTTTATTCACGGCAAGGCTGCTCTCAGCAGCAAGGGCAGCCAGGAGCTAAGGCAAAGTACAACCAATGGACAGAGATGGACAGCGATGCGGGCGCGGTATCACAGCACACGCCTGCCAGCGACAATCAGCGCTAGTTTCCCTCAGCTCCGCGGCAGACACCACTGAAGCTCCCTCTCCTTCCACTGCCAGAAGATTTAAAACCCTGGTTGCGGCTCCAGACGCAAACAAAAGGCTGGATGCTCCCGTATTAACACGAACCAGACCTCAGGGAGAGTCGGAGTGGGAGAGGCTTTCCCCGTACAGTGCTCTAGGACCCAAAAGGAAGGCTTAGAGGCCCAGCTCTCCAGGGATACGGCTCTGCTCGGAACAGTCACTGCAGCACAGGGCTTACGTAACCGCATCGCCAGCACTTCAGCACTTCACTAAGCGTACTTCAGCATAGAAAAGTCCTGCTGGTACGAGAGAAGTCTCGCTGTGCTGAAATGGGACCCTTCAACCTCAGAGAAAGGCACCGAATGCCTCCACTACAGAGAACGACAAAACTGGGGAGAACTACTTAGCATGTGCCTATACAGAAAACCAGCACCCAAAGACCTTCAGCTGTTCTATCAAACAAAACTGCAAACCATACAGCGATGCTAAGTGAGTTTTCACAAAGCTCTACTGAAATCAAACAAGAAATACAGAACAATCCCGGAGCAAGCTGGACTGCAAAAATCTTCCATGTAAAGTGTTCAGTTCTTCATAAAATCATCTACATAAAAAGAAAAAAAAAAGGAAAAGCAGGTTAAGTTTTGCCTGTACACATGTGAGGTGAAATAAAAGCAAATCAGCAATGTCAGCACCCAGAGCACCACTAGAGGCTGTACTGCTTTTGCTATGGAGGGCAGAAATTTGTGCACAGAAGAGCGAGGTTTCCTAGCTCTGAGAGCTGCACAACGTTGTTATGATAAAATAAAATAGTCTTGTGTAACAAATCACATCCAGAGGTAATTTTTTGAATCACCTGAGTTAATTCAAAGTGAAGTTATCAAATCATCACTTAGAAGTGAACAGGCTCCATGTGTTTCCTTACAGTGCTCTAAAAGCGTAACTATTTTAGTTGTGCTTTCAGCACAGACCTAACTTCCTTCTCTTTCATTTCTAATGAAGCGACTCCTCCACAATTAACAAATACACAAGATGCATAAACATTGAGATGTCCAACTCTGGGCTAAGTCTGCCAAAGGGAAAAAACAAAGCAAGATTTCCAGGCAAGCCAACAGAAGAAAGGAACCATGTGCTTTAACATGCAAAAACTAGACAATGTGCAAACTTACTCTGTTTGATACCTACACCAGAATTAAATATCACACAACAGAAAAAAATCACCAAGTTTTAAACCAAAACGGAGCCCGTACTGGAATTCCTGTGTGAAATGCTACACAGGAACTGGCCGTTAGATGTCACCTTCGCCCAGAACATTTACAATGTACTCCACTAAGTTAATCACTAAAATTTGCATAATAAAAACCCCAGTGTGCCAAGTCCGATAAAGCGCACAGAGCTAGCAGGCTCATCTCTTCACACATGCTCTGCAACAGCACTTAATCTTTAGAAGTCGTTGTTGCAGTGATTCAGTCGCTTATTTTTTATGCAGGCAGAGGTTCCTAAGAAGTTTCTCACAGTCAGGCTACACAGCTAGACAAATTCACGTGTCTGCATTTCTGTAGGCTACAATACTCACTTATTTACACTGCTTTTCACCCCTACAAGCGTCGGTTTCCTTAGGATTACAGAGGCCCTTTCCATAATAGAATTGATGGACAAGCCACTGAGGATACCATTATTGTTCTTCCTCACCTCCAGCAGAGCATCCACAATTTTGTCTCTAAAGGAGCAACAGAATTAAGTGTTTACATCACTTTTGGTGCAATTATTTAGCACTCAAGCTATCGTGGCTATCGTATTCATTGCAAATCACAGCAGAACTGGAATCCAAATGCTCTCACCTGCTCGCTTCTGGATGAACGTCTTTAAGTTTCTTCATTAATTTGGAAAAACTGCTCAAGTTCAATGCGTTAGGAGACATAAAGACTTCTAGTGAGCTGGTGGGGATAGGAGCAGCAGGTGCTTTTGGCAGGGAATTTTCTCCCCTATCCTGAAATTGCATCAAAATCAGCAAGAAGTGAATGGGCTATGTATTGCACAAGTCATTTGGAGTGTCCTTACCACCAATAAGTATTCGCGTTACAGAAAAACAAGAAATGAGAGAAATACAGATAGCGTATCTACAGTTTACCAGCCATTACTAATTCTGCCTTATCCTCCAATGATCAGCCTGAGTTAATTATATATACACAATACTACTTCACAATTACATTTAAAACTGGATAGCTTTTCCTCTGGTATCCCAAATTCTTTCCTGTATAAAAATCAAAAGACTTTCACATCTTAAGTGTGCCAAATTAAACTCAGAGAGAAGAAAAGCAAGACAGAAATCTCATGCAAATGCCTGGGCTACTGGTTTGGGATTATGATGAAATATGACAACTTGATGTGGGAGCCAACAAACGGTGTTCTCTCTTTTCCAGCAACGCCACCAATTTATGACTGACACATACCATGCTTCCATACCCTAACGTTGTCCAGTAAGCATTAAATGTAACATGTTAGAGAGCAGGAAGTTGTAAGGCTCCAATGTGCCACATAAAGGAGCCAAAGTAATCACTAATTACCTTTTGATTAATTGCAAATAGAAAACGTACGGAGTCTTCAGCAGAGGATTTTGGGCACTTTGCTTCTGAAGGCACTCGTGTAAAGCAAGGAGTTCTTAAAGAAGCCCTGGGCAGGAGAGGCACCTTCTCAGAAGCAGAGGAGGTGCCAGGAGCTCCCACAGAATGAGAGGCTGGTGGGAGTGTTTCCTTCTGTTCACTGCTTGCACTGCTATCAACAGAGAGAGCTTCACGCCAGAGCTTCTTTCCAAGCGTTCGGGAAGCCGAAGACCTGTTCTCTGGTGCATTACTGACAAGTTCCACACTTACTGGTTTTCCTTTAATTTTTGTCTTGTTCATTTCCTCCACTGCTAACTTTGCTGCAGTGGTGTCTTTAAAGCCAAGAAGTGCACATCTAAGACATGAAATGGGAAACTCAGTAAAGCACATCTTCAATTACAATACAACGTTGATGAGAACATTGGTACTACAAATACGAACACACGATAACTCTCATCTTTTGAAGTTTAACTGTGTCTCAAGAGAAAATTCCAAGCTGCTTACAGGTTTTTGCCAATTAATCTGTATCTACGTTACTGAAGCAAAATAACTTAATGAACATCCTCTACTCCGTGGTTCATTTACTTTGGCAGAAAAAATTCCCAAACAAATAAAACTTTATTAATGTACCTGTGGTTATCAGAATCCACACAGAGCAGAATGACAGACAGATGGTAGTTCTGGAAATGCGACCTTAGATCACCCTACAAAAACACAAGCATGTTTTGCTTACAAGGATGTAGTATGAAAGCTCACCCGAGTAGTAAGACATCACTGCTATGTGAACTGAAGCAGGCGTACCTCTGACACTGAAGAACTTAAGCCAGCAACAAGAACAAATGAGCACTCTTGTGCACCCTCTGTTATCTTTGCTTCTGATAACAAACATAAGAAATCAGACTGTTACTATCTTTTCAGTTCAAGCTAACACCTCGGTAAAAATGAGAAAAAGGAGACAGAAAGCCCTTAAAGAAAGAAAAGGGAGTAAAGATTGTTTTCTAACGGAAAAGCAAATACTGCTAGAGGAAGCAAGCTTGCCAGCCACCATCAGTAAGAAAACTGGTTTTGACTGGCAGGTACCCATGCTACAGGGTGTGCATAGGGTACCGTAAACCCCCGCAGTGAGGCACGCAAGCTCTCTGCTTTCACCACTCTGGGATTTCTGATCATGCCCATCACTGAGACCCTTCGTTCCACAACATGGACCGTCCCCAGGTAATTCTCAAGAAGAGGTAAGGGGGAAGGATGCAGAAAGGAACAAAGAGTACACAGTATCGGTGTCATCATTAGGTATGTCACCTTAAAACACATGACCTCACCTCTTAAACCATCTGTGTCTTCTTTTTCTTGATGCTTTCCCACTACTGAAAAATCTGTTACTGCGAAGTCCTCTTTAGCATCAAACCCATATTCACTCCTTTCTTTATTTTTCACATCTCCTTGACAGTACAAATAAATTTCAGTGTGTCAAAGTTCAGATGAATGAATATCAATCTGCTATGTGTTTAAGAGGATCCCAGCTACTCATGTTATTTGCTGCTACATGATGAAGAGGTAACACATAACAGAATTCCCTTCTGATTCAAGTAGCAAAGGTTTATTATGTTTTTCCGGATGCAAAGTGTAATAGATGGCTGATACATGGAGATATTCTGCTGTCCCCTGTGATGGAATGCTTACCAGTATGTATTTTACACCGTTCCCCCACCCCACCCCTCCAACAACTTAACTAACAGATCATGGTGTGTTTGCAGCAGAAGCAATGGGCTTACCACGCTGCACACCCTGCTCTCCATGCTGTCCTTGAACCATCTGGGAGGAAGCGAAGTCACTGGGCTGCTCGCCGCCAGTTAAACACGTGGTCTGTGCATTCTCCTACAAGCACGTTCCAGTTGTATCATACAACTTGCACTTGGTAATACATTTTTTCTTTGCTTCAGAATATTAATCAATTAAACAGGTAAATTTTAGAAAGCAAACCTACTGACCACCACCAAGAGCCCCTATGTTATTTTGTTTTCAAAGGACAATTCAAATCGGTCACTCAGCAGCTCATGCTGGTACTGGCAGAGAATCCCAGCTTGAGCCTTATAGACCACGACTGTATTAGAGCGTACCTGGAAAGAGACACTGCTCCATAGCACAGATGCCTATGAAATTCAGTAAGGACAAAACCCCTGCCTACCGTGTTGATGGGAGTTCTGATTTCTTGCAAATTTGAAGCTTCAAAACCTGCTTTTCTCATTTCTGAAACAGAACTGCAAAAGATCCAAGAACTTAATACAAAATATAGCTCTACAACTTTTAATTTAATCACCACTGCACAGTTTCCATACGAGAACAGAACTTCCTTAAAATGAAACCACTGCACCTAAAGCACTATGCAGTCTGGAGCAACAAGACGCATCCCCAAAGAAAGAAATCCAAAGTTTAACATCTTTTAAGCTCTGCTCTCATTTATTTTGAGCTTTAAAACCATAATCAAGGACTACTTACCCATAGTAAAGTTCCTCTCTGAATAACTGTCAAAAGAGAAAACGGGTCTTAATTTTCTAGAAAAAAAATTATTAAACAAAAAAAATTCAAAAAAAAAAATACCTTGCTTGGGACATAAGAAGAAGCAATTGGCAGTAACTTTATCTCCACTGCTAGTGGTGGAAGTGCATTCAGAGGCATGCCCATTTTTATTTTTGCTCTCATACTGCTGTAATTCTTATTCAGCTCTTCCAAAACCAACAAGACAGATGAACCCACTTCAGCATCAGCAAAGATGTTTGCATGGTATCTGTTAAAACACATACAGGAAAAATAAAAAGATCAACTTCACTGCTTCACGAATACAGCAAGAGCATCAATTCCTCCAAATCCAGCAGGAATACTCCTGACATGCACTGTGAGCATTCTCCGACAACACCGCTATGTGCTTTCTTAAACTCTTTCCTAAGCTATGGAGCAGTGAGGTACTGAACTCTCCCCAGTCAGCAGCAGAGTAAAGCATCCAGAGAAGGAATCCCACGTTTGCCACAGGGCGAATATTCAGCAACTAATACCAAGTTACCCATTTCACTCAGAAGGATGTTAAAATACATGCCTGCTAAAACACGCGCGTTCCTCCAAAGCCAGTTTGTAAATCTTCAAGCAGTGTTGATAGCACATCTGATAATGAGCATTTAGAACCTGCAATTCTGCTTCAATAGCTCTCTGCAGGAGATTTTGACAGTAGGTTGACACAGAATTCTTCACAGTTTCTTTGTCAAGGTGTGCTGGCCTTCAAAATAATGATCAATAAGATCTTGAAGCATTTGAGTCAATATTACAGGTTTATTATGTTTTCTTTTGAAACAAGCAGCTTTACAGAAGCTACTTCTGATATGATTTAAGGAAAAAGATAATGCCATCAGTTCCTCCTATTTGCAAGATCATAGAGTCCTTAGAGTTGGAAGTCCATCCAGTCCAACTCCCCTGCAATGAACAGAGCCTTTCAATCTCACACACAAAAACCTTACCCGGCATCTAGAACTCTAAACCGAGAACAATCCATGACCCACCTGTCAGCGTTAATCTTTAAATCGCTGCTACACGACTCAGTTTTGGATTCCTGCTGTTCCTAAATAAAGATCATTACAAAGAAGTTAGAGATTAACATTTGTATAGACAAGTTCTGAGCAATGTTAGGCTAACAAAGCTTGACACATCAAAATTATTCTTTTTAAAGTTACCTTAACTTGTGAACTTCTTTCAGCTGCTGCAGCACTGTCATCTTGGTGCACGTCAGCAATCCGTGACCCCATTTCCTGTGCAACACCAGCTCCAGACAGCCAGTTTGCACTGCAAGCAACACTGGCACAAGTTTCCCCACACCAACACACACGTCTGAATTCATTCATCGTTGATATCTCTGTATTAGTTGCCCTGGATGAGAGAAGAACTCGAGCACTGGTACTTCTGCTGGTTGTAAAGCAAACTCTAAAATCAGAACTTGCATCAACAGCTTGGTTAACTTTAGAATTACCAGTCGCATTTACTAAGCTTTCACAACACTCCAAGCTGAGAGAGGCAGTGGTATTTGCACTGGAAGATTTCCCTGCAGCTTCCTCCCCAGAACAGAGATCCTTGCCAGAGAAAACTGCAGGGAATGGACGCTGGTTCTCACCTGCCTTTGCAGAACAGTAAGTGCAGCTGGCACCGCACATGCACAGGAGCGGTTCCTCACAACTGTAAAAATCAGAGTCCCCTGCACTCTTGCAGAACTGCGTGCCTGTTGCTAGGGCCCTTTCCGTTGGTGACAGTAAAGGACTTCCTTGCTCCACTAAGTTGCTGTGAACACATCCCTCGTTCTGTTTGGGCACTTTGCTTGTAGCTACTTGCACTGAGTGTGTGCCATCAGATAATGAAGCAACTTTCACCTCCGAATGGTCACATGCAAGCAGATTTGGATAATCCCTTTCTCTACTCCTGTATGCATGACTGTCAAGTACATTTCCAGCAAAACCACAGAGAGATGCGGCCTGCTCCTCCTTACGATCACAAGCTATGCTGCTGCCAACCAGCAGAGCATCCTGAAACAGCTGGGGAAGCTCTGGCATAGCTGCTTCCACACCTGCACAACACTCAGAGCAATCTTTCATGTCAGCAAAATTTTGTTCCTTTGCAGCTCTGCCACCTGGAATGTCGTGAACTGGATCTACTTGCTTTAGGGTTTTGATTCCCATAGCTTCCCTTTGCTCAGAAAGCTCGCTTGAGCAATTCCCATCATCAAAGCCTTCTTCATTCGCACTGATGTATTCCAGCTGTGAATCTTCACCTACATAGATGTGACTCCAACCATCACACACCCCACAGGCAGAATGGGTATCACCATCACATGCCCTCCTCAGCATATCAGCTTCTTTCTTGTTTTCGTCTACCTCTGCACTGCAAGTTCTCATTCTCATATTATACATATCAATATCTGCATCTAAAGATGTATTCAAGTAAGGCAAGCTTTCCTCTGACCGCGTTAATTGTCCTGCTGCAAGGCTGCTGATGCTTGGCTGGGCTTTCTTGGGATAAGGAAAGAGCAGGGCGGTGTGCATGAAGCACTGCTGTTTGCTTTTAACATCGTCGTCCTTCTGCAACTCCATGGCACAAACCAGTCCTTCTCAGAAGCGATCCACACAACTCCTCCTGCAGGCTGTCGGGGCCCTCACCTTCACAAAAATAAGCCCACTTCGAAGTACTTTGTAGTGTACAAGAGGACACTTTCTCGTTATTACCTACTACATTCTAGTGTAAAAGCTATAAATTCCGCTGCCAGGGCCGCAGCGCCAGCCCTCACAGCAGAGCCCGCCCGCCAACGACCCGTCACGCGCTCAACGGCCGCCGCGCCTGCAGCCCATTGGCTGCGGGGAGAAGCCCGTCGGCGTCTGATTGGCTGAGGCGGAGCCCGCGCACTGCCGGCGCCGAGCGCCGCCATTTTTCCTCGGGCAGTTGCAGCGTTTTGTCCGCGTCTTACCGCTCTCCAGAGCGCGCGTTTTTGCAAAATTGGTTTTGGTCCTCGCTGGTGCAAGGCCTGATCTTCCAGAGTCCTTAAAATGCAGTAAAAACGCGTTAAGGCTTCTAAGCAACACTGTGGCAGTCTGAAGACGTCTGCCCTCAAAGCTCAGTCTCCCGCCCTCCACCCCAGAGGCACCCTGCAGTTCCACAGGGCAGCGCTCAGGGCCATTTCACACCAGCAGAAAGAGGACAGACCACTCCACCAAAACCACCCGGCAAGTGACATTTTTATTGGCAAGTTCTGCTGATGAGTTTCCTTTTTTCATGCTCCTAACAGATTTTTATATTAAAAAAAAGCCAACAACCAATAAACATTTCGGGTAACATTCCATTTGCAAACCATAAAATTATTTAACAGTTAAAAATAAACCCAAAGGTGAGCAGTTTTAAGTAGAAATTGTAAGAGACGCCAGGTTTGGAGCCACTGGAGGCAGCAGGCAGGCACAGAGCCTGGCTGGAGCCCAATGGAAACGATGGGGGCATGTGCTGTTATTGTAATCCACAGCCCTGTTGTACATTCTTCACAGGAAAACACAAACCAGTTTGCATTAAACCCAATGGTACTTTCTCTTCCCTTAATCTAAAGCTAAGTCATACTGAAAGTTATGGGGAAAAACGCGGCTTTGACATCCAGCTACTTCATCACACACAACAATTCCTACTAAGAGCATATCCAGGTTGAAATACACAGCTGATTTCTGATGTGAGGCTAATGTTTATGGGGTGCAAGATGCAATCTACTGAAAAAAGAACACAATATTTTGCTCATCAGGAAGTGATCTTTTCAGCCTTTTGGACCAACACCAATTTGTTTCTCCTAAATATTGCCAGGGGAGATTTCACCACTACCACAAATGAGATGACTGACGGTAATCACACGCTTAATCATCAGTTGGCAAGATGCTGCATTTAGCGTATTTATTTGCTTTCAGAAAAACCCTTAATTCATTTTTTTTAGGCCCCAGAGGCTTTGTACACCAGAAATTACACAAGTCAACCACAAAAAGTTGCAAGTTGGTATCAACAGCGATTTTGAGGTATTCCACAAGAAACATGGCTCTGCACCTGAATGTTCCTCTCAAGAAAAGGAAAAAAAAAAACCCCTAACTGGAGTGTAAATTAAATGATTTAAGATTCCTCCATTTCCCATGTTCTACCCGATTTGACCAATAGGACATACTTATTTCCTCAGGGGCACAGCAAGCCTTCTTCCTCCTCCTGGAATATTCACCTCAGTACTTCATCCCTGAAGCTCAGGGCACTCAGAAGGAACAAAGAGGAAGGTGTAATTATCTAGCCAAATCAGAGAAACACATTCAGATACTGGTTTTGGTTTACTGACCTCGTGAAGGTGCTCTAAGATACCAGCAATCCCCTGATGTTCAAAATAGCAGCGGTTTATCCTCTAACCTCCAGTCTGTGAGGAAGAGGCTAAGGAAAGATCTGGACCAGAAAGTCCAAAACCAAGTTAGGAAAACATGGTCTTCTGGGTTTGCATTTGGCTTTATAGAGCCATGTAGCCAGAAGGCTGCTCCTGTCCAACGGGAGACGCTGCCCATCACATGAGCAGACTCCTTAGGGAACACCCACCTGCATTAACTTTTGGGTAGGGCTGAAGGGGGAAGGACAGATGTCATCTTCAGCTAACTGCTGTTCTCCTTAGAGTAGTACATTCAGAATTATTTTCCATAAACCAGAGCTATTGTGCTAGTTGTGTATAGTAAACTGTCTGCAACATTTTCACTGGTTATGCTAGTTTTCATGAAAAGTGGAAAACCTTTACAATGACTTGCGAAGGAAATATTTTGCTATCTCTGTATTTGTAAAAAAAAAAAAACAACAAAAAAACCATATGCAGTAACATTTTCTAAAGTGCTTCTTATCAGTTACTCTTTAACGATTAGGCTTGCATTTTGTAGCGGCATAGTTTCCTAGCAGTTCATGGACCAGTAGATAGTTTCTGATGTAAAAAAAACCCATTACATATTTTGTTTAAGCAAATGACACTTCCTTTGACAAAAGTACTGAAGTCATGTAAGTGCAAAACCCACCACTACTTAAAACATGGCCTTACGCTGGTTTATTAACACGACTTTACATCATTGAGAAGTATTCTACTTCAATTCCGAGAGCAGGGATTAAATAATACAAATAAGATTTGAAATCCAATGAAGCTATTGCCTGTTTACCCTGAAATAAAATAGTCTTATGAATCGACTGGTGCAAAAATCCCTCCAAACACCTTTGTTTTATTGGCAAAGTCATTTAAGGTCACTTTTGCTTCCAAGACCATCTTCTTCCGCGGTTTCCACTGAAGGAGTTTTGCTTTGTAATGGCTTGTGGTTCCACAGTGATTTGTAAATGAAAAGCCTACTATGAATAACTCTACCGTAGTCACTAAATTACAGATACCGTCATAAGAAAGTCTAAAACTTACAGTGCTTTTTAAAATTCTCAGCAAGACACAAAATTCCAGTCCAGTTAAAGTGTTTTCTTTGAATGCCATTTTAAATGGCGAGAAACAGCTGCCGTGCCTTCTGGGTGGAGAACTTAATGCAGCGCCCCAATGTGCTTCTTATATGGTATATGGATACTGTACGCTGAGTGTACCCAAAGTAGTGTGTAGAAGGGCCCCGCAGGCACAGCCATTTGGATCAGCGACTCCTAGGGATATAGTGCAGTAGATTTGAATCTGCGTAAAGAGGACCACAGCTGGGTGGCACCTAGCAAATGTTGCGGTTGTCTGTTGTCAGAAGGCATGACGCAAAGCATCCCAGACAGCAAGAGACAGAAGCATCTGTAACATTGTTCTGATTCTGTCCAGTAGTTGTTTCCACGGAAAGGTGGTGGTTATTGCTGCGACAGTAGAGCACTCCGGTTGGCCTTCATCTTTTCCAAGCGTTTTACTAGATGACCGTTGCTGACTTCGAGCTCTTCAGTTTTATCCAGTGCTGAACGAAGCTGAAAGAATGAGCAGAAAAAAACCCGTAACTTTTACAGTGTTTGCCCTTTCCAATGATAAAGCAAAGTTTGTAGTTACCAACAGTAACTGACAATATTGCTGGAACTTCCTTACAAGGTAAAGCAGCTGAGAATTGCCAGTAGCAGAGTTAATGGTGAATGCAGCACAACTGCCTGTGCTGTTGCTCTGAAGGCCACACAGATATTTTCTAAGCACAGTGCCAAGGACCCAAGCTATTCACAGAATGTTGAACATCTGCCTCCGAGTTTGCCTTGGCTTCAGAGGCATGGATGCTCAGAGACCTGCTGGGTGACGTACACCTGCCTCAGTGCCTGACTTTTACATTTCTGGTTCCCCGAATTACAGAAACAGCCTTGACTAGCTGTCTTGTTTTTGACTGAAGCCACTGCACTTTGTGGAAGAGACTTCAAGACTGATTAGCCCAGGAGAAAGACGACTTTAACACAGCTACTGGAGTACTCACCTAGAAATAACAACACAGATTCTAGGCTCTAATTTAAAGGCCACTTAATCAAGAATATCTGAACCATCTTTGGACATCACAGTCCACCCCCTCAAAAAAAAAAGCTAGAAATTAGTATCCTTCTCTCAAGCAAATCTGATGATTTCTAAACACCACTCTATGGTCAGAGTTTCTTTGTGACTTCTGATTTCTATGCAGTGGTTGCTTATAATGCCTATATAAGCACCTGCCCCAGTGTCTTAAGGGGAGAGAATCTTATCTAATAAGGAAGACAAGACAGAAGGATAAGTTCCACAAAAGATCACTTATTACAGGCAGCACAAAGAGCTATTTAATTTTTATGGTACAGAGAACCACACTGAAAAAAAAACCCTTAGGAGGCAGGTGTGAAAGAAGCTGACAAACGTATTTAAGGCTGGCTGTAGCAGTTGCTTAAAAACAACATGAAGTTCAGTAAAAGAAATAAGGTTAAAATTATGAAGAGCTTGAAAAGTATGCTTTAAAAGAGGAATATGGGCAGAGTCTGGATGGACATGCAACAGGAAAGAGGCATGAACAGATCAACTGAACAAGAAGAACACGTTTAAAAGGAACAACTCATATTCATTTACAGCGTGAGATTAGGCTCCAAAGCTTGAAAGTTAACTGTCAGTTCCAGTATGGTGTGGCACTGTGCTTAAGTAACAAAGTCCCCAAATTACAGCTGATTTCCAGCTTTCTACTACTGTAATTCCTGAATCACATCTCCTTAAAAGAACAGCAATTTGTATTTACAAACCCAGAATTTATAACATCTAAAGTAATAAACTTCCAGGTGCAACAAGTGCACCAAGTAAGAAAGAATTATTCAGCTTGATGAATGTGGAGCCAAGTGAACATTCAGACTTCGCAGCTGTGAAGTAACATGCAAAGCTGAACATTTGAAGGCTGCACAAGCAGCAGTTTAGTTTCCTACGACAGTTACATTTTCAGTTACCTCTCTCTGTAGTTTGCGCTTCTCTGCTTTCAGTTCATCTTCTACTCTTTCAGCATTTTCAGCAGCAGTTTTATACCGGGCTACCTGACCTTCCAATCGTATCACCTAAGGCAAAAACAGATGTTTTGAATTCAGGATTACACTGAAGCTTTACACTTCTGCTGATAGTTAAGCAATAACCAGTGAAAGTTGCTGGATTTATTTTAATAGAAGAAAGGCATATTTTGAGGAAAAAATATATCAAAGAAGCCATGGTAACTTCCTCCAGACCTTTTATACATACCCATATTTAATATGCTTCCAGCAACAGAAATGACAGCCCACTCACTAAATACAGCCATTTATGTCAGCAAGAATATTGCTGATATACTCTGATCATGAGCAAACAGTTACACTGGAACGGTATTGCACAAAACCCACATATACTAACTATCTCATACACCAAGAGCCATTTGAAAACGGCCAGCAGCTAGACACATGAAAGTATTCTGAAGAGTTCAAGAAGAGCTCTGAGTACACATTTGTCTTTGAGAGTTCTTCATTTGGTGGACATGAATAATATACTGACTTTCCCCTAGAGAGAAAAAAAAAAGTATTCTAGTCCTCATGACTTAGCTTCAAGAGCCCTGATGCTCCAACAATCCTGCTTTTTATTTTAAGGAAAGTCACATTAATTAAGATTCCACTTTTCATGGAGTAAAACATACTCTGCGTTCTCATCAAGAGTAAGCAAACAGAACAAAACGGGAACTTACATTCTGCTCCAGTGCTGTAATCTCTTGCTCAGACTTCGCTAGTTTAAATTTAAGATCACTGATCTGTCTGTTGGCATCTCCTGAAAGAATTGCAGATTTAGAAGAGATATAATAAGAACAAGGCTCGACTAGTCTGTCATAACATTTCCACATTCCAGGAAACTACTTGGGGCAGTGATAGTGTAGCTCCCTGCCTTGGGTTTCCCCCTGTATTACGAGCTGCCAGGTAAACCTGCTCAGTGCCCAGCAGATAGCAGCTGGCCCCAACCTTGCCTGATACCTTCTGATCACTCAGAGCAGAATGAACCAGGTGCGACAGGGAACTCATCCTCAGCTCTCCTGCGGAACATAAAGATTTCCCACCGCATTCTTGTTCAATGGATAACGGTTCCCTCACCTCTAAAAGAGGAGCCTGGCTGGCTCCCATTTTTAAATTCCCTTAGGACCGAAGGCTCATTTTTACTTCAAGACACATGTTCATTGCACAGGCATATTCTCTCGCCTACATTCAGGACACTAAAGTTCTCTTAAAATGAAAATGCAGCTCACTTTGAAGGTCAATCATGTGCATATCTGTCCCATTTTCCAGAACTTCATCTTCAGACTGTGCATTCTCCAACTTGCCATTCTTCTGCTTTTCTTCCAGTTGTCCCTTTAATTTTTTAACCTGAGGGACATAAGATGATTATTAAAATAAGATATTAATTTCAAGATTTAAGCTCTCTCGAGTGCTATGAAGCTTTTTTTTTTTTAAACTAAATTCCCAAAAAATCTTTTCTCACATTTTCCAGAAATTCTTTTGGCAAATGACTCACTGTAGTTTAAGTATCAGTACTTATGCATATATTTGGGACCAAGAATAATAAAAGGAGGAAGAACGTTTTATTAGAAAAGCCAGAAATGTTCTGCAGGCACATTCACATAAAACATTCTTAACAACTCCAAACTGTGATAGACTGCGCATGAAATCCCAAGGCCAAGGATACAGTCTTTAAACGAAAGCTTAGAGCATAACGCAGAGAAACAGATCAGCTAAAATGTCTGAATAAAGATTATAACCACGAGATCATGGTATCAGCAATAATTACTTTAATTACTATTTACCCATCTACTGTAATCCCACCAGCATTCTCTCCGAATTGCCTATTGCCCACGGAACCAGCAATCAGGAAGGCTTACTCTTGGAGGTAAAATTTGCTTTTATAATTTCTGGACCATATTTGCTTCTTTTCCCCTTGGCCTCACCCAGTCCAAAGTATTATTTTTCAGAAATAGTTGTGGAGCAGGAGTTTTAGGTGGCTACAGACAGCAGCCTGGAATACTCTGAGAACTGAATTTTAGCAACATGAAATAGGGCCCCGGGTCATCTGTTTCACACCCTGTGTTAATGGACGGGGAGAAGAATATCAGGGGGAAGCAGCCAAGTCTTCAGCAATAAGAATGCAGCACTGAAAGAACAGCGTATGTTCTACAGCCTGCGTTAGGGGCATTCTGGTTTTCTGAAGTTGTGTTATTTTTATCATACATAAAGCAAACACACAGTATTTCAGTTTTCACGTGCTTACCTGGTCTAGTAAAGACTCTCGTTCACTTATGAGTTTTTTCAGCCTTTCTGAAAGAGAAAACTGAAAGTTCAGTGCTGATTTAAGTAAGCCACACATTTCAGAGCATCTGATACAAGAGGGGCCCGTTAAGGTTAGTGAAACTAATGATGAAGGTAGTTATGCACGTACCACAGGCTATGAGGCCACAACAGGACTGGGAAGGGGCTGCAGCCAGGGGAGGTTATGTCATTCTCAAAGAGCATGCTTGTCACGGCACCCAGCTGCATGCAAAGAGGCTAATCTTCTACATTAGGTTAGCATGCAAGAACTCTAGGGTCAAACGCAACTGCAACACAAAATCTCACAAATCTTTACAGTTTAGCACAATAAAATCACCATAAACACCTATAATCATAGCTATGCACATTCTCAGCGCTGAAAATCCTCAGTTCAAAAGAAAAGCTAAACAGCATGACAATGACATTACATTATCTTAAGTACTACGACAAGTAAAACATTTGCCCATGAAATTATTTTTATTTCCAACTCAACAGCCTGGTAAAGCATTATTTTCTCTTTAACCCTTCAGTTACACCAGTCAAACATCAAGAAGGCAGTGGGCAATCTAGACTCATTGCTGTGTTAGATTTGAACTAGGAAGTAGAACAGATCAGCAAATAGATGTGTGTGGCATTGTTTAATAAAGAACACAATACAGAATGAGACACCTGGAAAACAGAAGTGAGGAACCAAATTACTTGTTGATTCCTTCCTATTAATGCAAAACGTGAAACTGTTTTAGCAGATACTGTATGCAACAGATGTTAACTCACATTTTTTGTGATAATTAAAATCACTTTACCTCATTAATTAACAGCCTTAGTGTGTTCAGTCATCTCAACAAAAGTACACCAAACATTGGCTACAAATATTCTTATCAGAAGAGGATGTCCTGACCTCAGATAGGTCTTACTGCATACGTTTGACAAGCATGTTTATTGCAGTATTATTTAGGCTCAACATGTTTATTGCAGTTCTGTTTCGTTGTTCGCCTTGCCAGCAAGCAGTCAACTGCGCAGAACCAAGCCAGTGAGTGTGCTCAACTCCGCATCTAAGGTCCTGCACAGCGCTGAATAACTTGTTAAGCACAACCACTGCTGCGGGGTGAAATATTCCTGCCTAATGAAAGGATGCTTTCTCCAGTGTCCAGTAAGAAGGACATCATCTTCCCCTGGCCCCTTTCCCTGCAAAGCCAATGTTGTTAGCATTTTGGGGTGAACCTTCAAATTGGACCTCACCATCGCTTCTCTCTCCCCTCATTATGAACATCTGCACCACAATGGGAAAGATGACATTCTGGCAGCAGGATGTACAAGACCACAGAAAATAACAGTTTGCTAAAATTACCATTTATGTTGGAAAGTTTTCTGCACGTACAGATGAAGGTCTTCAGTTTCACTTATCTTAAAATCCGACACCAAAACAGAAACAGTACTTTAATAGATATCTCTAAAGCCACCTTATTTTGTTTTTAGGAGACATTTTTCCAACAATCCAAGGGTCTGAGGACTTCTAGAACCACAAGGAGAAAACAGCATCCTACTGAATTAGTACCCAAAACCACTAATTCCAATTCCCATGTACAACAGTCATTATCCATATTTCACATACAAGGATAGTAGAGTGAATCATTAGAAAATCATCTCACTGAGATTTCAGTTTGGTAAAATGATTCCCAGCCTACTCAGTGCATCAGATGGTGGTTTACATAGACAAAGGAGCTAAACAGCTCACTGACCCAGGAGCTGGTCACAGCAGGTGGGGCACTATGTCAATCTCCCTGAGAAGAGAACAGGATGGGTGGTATGATGGCAGCTGTGGTTACCAGTATCTTCTGCTATTGTCCAGGCACATTTCAGCCACATGACCATTGTCATTGCTTTGGTAAAGGAGCTGACTCACAGTGCTGCTTCAGTGACAAAGCTGACCTAATATTCCCTAATCACCCACAGAAACCTGGTGCCTCTTCCTACTTTGAGGACAGCATGCAGAGGGAGGCAGCTGTTGATAACTTGAATGATTTGCATGGTCAATCAAGTAATTAATGTCAGTGCAACTGAAAAGGGTAAGCTGTCCTTGGAAGGTGGGAAGGCAAGCAGCGAAGGCTGCACCCCGTGAAAACACACCAGCAGTTTCAAGCAGCTATTCCAAGCAGCTTGCAAGGAGCCAGCAGCAGGCTGGACAATATTACTTCTCTGGAGCCACCAATTTATGTCAGATCATTTAAAAAAAGAATAAGAATAAAATAGAATGCCTTCCGCTCTTCCCCTGAAGAAGGAAGTTCATGAGCAAGCACGGGGCTAAGCAGGAGACTTAGAAGGCACTGGCTTACAGCACTGATTTTGAGGGCAACAGCAGGATCACTCTTTCAAAGGGAGTGTTGACCAAGGCCTTTCACTATTACTTACTGAATATGAAAGTTTCTTCAGCTACAGCTTTTGAAAGCATTTGAGGCTAGCTCTGAATTGGCAGCAATGCAGACACCTGGCACCCAAGGCTGCGTGTGCCCCTAGGTCTCAAACACAGAACCCAGCAAGTGTTTGACATTATTCTGAGAGATTAAAGTCTTACATATGGTGACCAGTGCTCACTGCAGCAACAAATAAGATTCCTCATTTATCTCATGATTTCTTGGTTTCATTTTAGACTTCTTTAGACAAAAAGATCAAATTTGTTTTTTTTTGCTGTCTTTGAAAAACAAAGAAAGACAAAATAGATCCATTCTTGTATTCGTTAGGTATGACAGGGAAAACGCCAAAAATGGTTTTCATTTTTGTAACTTCACAAAACATCCATTTTACAGTTATTTCCCCCCAAGACACTCTCCTCTCTTTAATGGTACACATTTCATTCAAATGCTAATATTTAATATAATTTAACATTAAATTCTGAGTATAACATGTAGCAGTTCCTTTTAAGATTATTTACAACTAAGAGTCCTCCCTTTCTCCCTTGTATATACTGAAACAAAAACTGAAGAGCTAGAAATACCAAGATCACCTTCAACAATCAAGAAGCACTCCCATTAGAAACAAACTCATGAAAAATAGAGGAAATGTTGGCAAATGCCTAATTTAAATGAGAGTTGTTTATAGACCCATCCACAAGTTTAGGCAAAGTCTGGCATGCATATTTAGTTAAATATATAACTGTATTTAACATTCAAATATACATACATTTAGAATACTTTCAACATTAAACCATACATTACAGTTGAGTGCGGCAAGGAAAAAATCTTATTTAAACAACGCTATATGGTAAGAAGTGATGCTTTAAGAATCTATGACTTCTTAGATTAGAATTTAGTGTAAACCCTTAGTAAGAACAACTGCCGATACTTACAGAAACCATAGTGAAGCTGTTCTGAGTTGGAGAGAAGCCACATGAAAAGAGTTACACGTTTACAGTCCTGTCACAAATGTAGAGCTATGGGTCTCATCAAATATTAAATGTCCTCAAAGGCCGCCTGCTCCTAACAGGACAGCTCTATCATCTACGTAGCACAAAGCAATAAAATTGAGAAAGAAAGCTGTAGAAAAAAGTGTTTTTGAAGTGAGGAAGATTTAAATAAATATTTATACAAGTTTGTAAAGAGTGCTCTGGACAGACAATTTGAAGTATAAAATATGTTTATTTTAATTATATACAGCTCAGTACATTTTGATATACATCTTGTAATTTTGCAGTCTATTTGAACTCCATCAACTTTGTAACATCAACAGACAGAACCTTCTACAGCTCCTCAAGTTGCATTCCCTTTGCTTAAAACAACCTCAAACTAATTATTAATTATGCAAAACATGATCTTCCTCCCAAGTACTATAAAAATGCAAGAAAAAATATATCAGTGAGTTGAAGTGTCTCATTTATGCCAGCAATACAACGTAATCCAGCTTTTCAAAAAGGCACGGGGGCTTGTATATGGAACAACAGTCTTTGGTCTGACATCCACAAGGATTAAGACATCCACAGTTAACCTTCTCTCCAGAAAAAGAGGAGGAAAGACTTTTTCAAAGAAAAGCATTCTTTCATAACAATATTTTGCAAAATAAAATATAATGCAGTAAGGAATGCAATTTTAAACAAAAATCTTTTTGGAAAAATAGATATTTATGTATTCATAGGTACAGTATTGGATAGCAAACCTAAGCATGTTACAGTGTGTATTGACACTTTCTTAAGAAAAAAAAATAAAACAACCATGTGAGACATGGTGTAAAAGGCCTACTGTGGTGCAAAGTGCCTAGCTGAAGTAAACATGTACATATTTGTTCCTTTCAGCAACCTATAAGTTGCATTTCCTTCAAATTGTGTATTGTTCCTCCAAAGCGTTTAGACTTAAGCAGATTCACAGTGATCTGTCAATATTTTGGAATAGGTCCATTTAAGAAACATACATACAAAAAGTGGAATGAGAGTATCTTTTCTTCTTTTTTTGCTATGGAAAAGGGCTCCTAGGCTTGAATCATTCAGCAACAAATTTTAGCATTAGATCTAAGTGTTGCTGATCTTCAGAGTTCCTTCATAACAAAGTGTTAACATACTTACTGTAGATCTATTGCACATACAAGTACATTCGTATAATCTATCTTTATTCTAGGCTAGAAAGTAGGAATTTCATATAAAAGCTCCTCAGTAGCAGTTACTAAAACTAGAAGTACTTTAACTGCAAAAGTCTGAACAGTTCCTTTGTGAAGCTTGCTTTGTTTGGTGACAAACATTTAACCTGAGACACAGCAAAACCAAACCTACGAATGATTTTTTGTGGCTAGGTACATCAGTGAATAATTTAATATTTGCATTATCACCACTTACATGACCAAACTGTGTTATGAGATCTACCTGCAAGGAAAAAAGAACAAACACCTTAAGAGTATTCCTATATTCCTAAGGGCTGATGTATTGTGCAAAGTGCATGCTTCTGTGCTGAGCCTGATCAAATGGCCTGTAACTCGTATGGTCTGAGATTCAGAACTTAGGATATTGTACAGTCATCTTTAGATTTACCCTTACCCTTTCTACCACCTCGCAAATCCTCTTTGCTTTCAGCCCTGTTACTGCCAGCATTTTCCAAATCCTGTTCTAGAACATTTTCATCTGTTACTTTTTCCACTTCATCAGAATCTGATGCTTTGTTTTCATCTGCCATCACATCAGCCTTCTCATCAGTTTTCGATGATGATGCTTCCTCTTGAGAATGCCCTGTTTCTTCAGGCTCATCTCCCTTCTTATGCTGTAAGCTGTCGCCTTCAGTCAATGTGTCACTGGTTTCTATTTTGGCAGCTGTTTCTCCAGCTCCACCTGCTTGGGCAGTGTTTCTGATCCCGCTGTTTGTTCTGTCATTCTCTTCACTCTGTGCACCAACTTCTTCTCCACTGCATTTTTCATCAGTTTCCAGTATTTGTTCTGAATCCTCATCAAAATCAAATGCGTCACCATCATCTTCTAGTTCTTCCTCTGCTTGGCCCTCTCGTCTAAGTTGCTCACTAACATTTTCATCCAGCTCAGCTTTCTGTGCAAGAGAATTTGCATCTTCCTTAGAAGTAAATCCATCACGTTGGTGGTCTGCAAATTCTAACTGTTTTTTATTTTCTTTAAATGCTTCTTTATCAACTTGGTTTTCACTAGTTACACTATAATATACAATGGACTCCTCTTCAGATCCACCTTCCTCTTGTTTAACTATATTCTGTGCATCACCTCCTAAAGAAATACTCTTCTCTTCCACTGTATCACCTGCTGTTTCTTTAATGCACTGAACTGTTTGAAGCTCTACCTTTGGTTCTAAGTCATCTGTCCTATTCTGTTCTAAGTATCCTGTTCTATTTTCCTCTCCTTTCTCAGAGGCATCTCCTATTCGCATTTCTGTTTCCTCAGTTTTATCATCTGAAAAACTTAGGTCTAAACTGGTTTCCCGAGATGCCATTTCTTTCACAGAGTCTGTGTCTGGCTCTACCTGATGCAGTGCACTTCCTTCTACCTTGCTAACAGAGCCCACAGACTCCCCAGATGCTTTCTCCTGCTTTTCTGCAGAATCTGAACACGTCTCCAAGTTTCCAATCAATACTTCCTTCTGTTGATCTTTCTCAGCAGGTTTAAATTCTGTTTGCTCTTCCATATTCTGTTCCTCTAGTAACGCTACATCACCATCCTCTAAAGAAACTGGCTGGATGTGTGCCTGATCTCCTCCCTCTTCATTTGTATCTGATGGGGCACCACTTTCACATGACTCCTTCCCTTCTAAGCCCGTGGAATCTCTTTTCATTTTCTGACCCCGAACTGCAGTCCCAACCTCGTTTTGTTCTTCAGCTCTATCACCTCCAGTTTCATCAGCTGTTCCATCAGTGCAGTCTTTGCTTTCAACAAGGGTTTTCTCCAAGACCTCTGTAACTTTGTTTTCAGCACTTTCTTCTGAGCATTGAAGTGTTTCAGCACGGCCCTCCACATTTACCTTTTCATTAAGTGAGACTGCTAGCGCAGGCTCTGGTAGCCCTGGCTGGCCAGAAACCATCCCACAGCTGTCACCTGCACTGTCTGCTGCTTGCTCCATCTCATTAGCACTCAGTGCATGGCTAGTTTCCACCTCCTCTCCTTCTTCCTGTTCTGGAGCAGCTTTTACCAGTTCATGCTTTGCACCTAAGTCACTGCGCATTTCCTGAGGACTCTCAAAATCCTGACCTTGCAGTGAGCCCACTTCTGAGTTCTCAGTTGTCCTTGGATTTAAGTTACTGTGTTCAGCCTCCTCACTAACAGGCTGCTGGGCTGCTGTATCTGCTGACTCTGTCTCCTTTCTCAAGTCATGCGCATCACTACCATCATTTGAAGAAGCATTCCCTGACATAGGTTCTGTAAGGCTTTGAATTTGTTCTGTAAATCTACTATCTGGTAACATCACTGTCGACAAAGCATCAGTTTCTTCAATCATTTTTTCTGCCTTTGTATTTTCATCAGCATGCAATGTCTGTACTTCCTGTTTCTCAGACTCCTCTTTGTGTTCCTCATGCTCAGAATTCTGCAAGATTTCTCTTTTCCCCACATCCTCCAAAATCTCATTTTTCATGTCCACTTCATTGGCTTTGCCTAAAAGACCAGTGAGAAAGTTGAAGGGACCGCACCACAGCTCTTACCTCCCCACTTAAAACCCGAAAGAGAATGAATCAAAGAACAGGTTAATGGAAGATCAGCTTTTGCCAATTACGTGAGGCAAAGCAGCAATTGAATTAGTAAGGGTGTGGGTTTTTTTGATCACTGAAATTCACCACCACCACCCTCTCGAAGCAAGAAAAGCCTCCAGTGCTGGCCTGTGTTTTTGTAAAGTAAAACATCTATGCTCATGGCTGTGTGAATTACAGCTTCTGTAGATGAAAACAATTTTGTTTCAAGCAGTGCAATTTAACAACAATACTTGCAGATGTAATTCCATAACTGTAAAGATTACATTTTCTCAGCAGTATTTTCTACAACTTCAACCCTAACACCACTCCAGGCATGCAAGAGCGTGTCTGATGCCAGTAGAATGAAGTAAGCAAGAATAACTCAGTAGTATTTCATCACAGGCATCATCAGTGTTTACATATATGTAAAATCTGATTGGCAAGCAAACGTTTCAGCTGTTTAATATTACCAACACAGGTACTTAGTGCCACTCCATCCACTCAAAGGGATGGGGACTTCTGTAGGTTGGCTGTTGTTTCTTCCAACTTTATTTAGAAGCAACAGGTATTAAAACAACACTGTGGCTTCAGTAGTTAGCTTTCGAGTCTATGTTGTACCTGTTTTCAAATAAACAGAATAAGGAAAGACAGAAAACATATTACATTTAAAAATATACCCTTACCTTGTTTTTTGGTGCTCCATATTGTTTCCATACAAAAATAGAGGAAAAAGCAGCCAAAAGCAAGATAAATCACACTTGCAATAGTTGGCTGCTTGTTGCTATTTACTGTGATGTTGATTTAGAGCAATGACAAAAATTATTTCCCTTTCCTTTCACTATGGTAACAGTTCTCTGAGTGGTCACTCATCACAAATGGATAAGGAGGAAGTTTTTGCCAACCAGATTTCTCCTTCCTAACAGGATCCATCTCAGAGTCATGCTCCTTAACTTTAATGGCATTAATCCCATTGTAAGTGGCTGCAATGCTGATGTGCTAATATGAACTGCTCAACAGTACGAGACACCAAGAATAAAGAATTCATGCACTAGAGTGTTTCAACAGTGACCAGCACTTCTGTTCAGCAAATGCTGACAGTTCTGATACGTAAGTGAACCAACATACAAGCATTTTATATGAAACTAAAATGCTTTTATTTTGCTTCTTTAAGATACGTGCAGAAAAATGCTGAATGACAATGGGATTACTTTGGGACAATTTTAAAATTCAGAGTTGAAATCGTAATCTGAATGACTGCTACTTCACTGTAACATGTAATATTTGTATTCTCGTCCTTTGTCGCCATGAAGGGGGAATGAAGTCTGCTTTTGGAGGAAACTGCGCAACATACTTGAAGCGATAATAAATATCAAGCAGGAAAATGCATAATGTGATGTGAAGCACAAGTGATTCACCAAGTGGCATGCTGCGTGATGTGTTAACTGTCCCACTAACGAAAGCCCAAACTCCAAGCAAAGATGAATGAGTGGACAGACAGAAAGAAACGAAACGATAGCCAGCACTTACCTAGCATCCCATCCCCTGCTGTCTTTAACGCCTGCGTTGTGCCTTGAGCAGTTTTGGAAGAATCCAAGTGTCCTTCATTATCAAGAACATCTGATGCCTCCCCATTGGTGGCTACGTCAGAGTCTGGGATTATTCCATGTTTCTATGGAGAAGCAAAAGCAACACTTTAAAGCCTGCTGCTCAATAAGAGTACGATCGTTCAGATGTTCTTGTCCTTGACATACTGAACAAACAATTGCTTCAATTGCTCCATTAAAAATAGCTGGAAGTCAGAAAATAGCACAGAATATTACAGTTCCCTGTGTAGCCATTATCACAGAAAGCAAGTGAGACCAGCTCAACTTCAATTTTTAAACTTAATTTTTCTGTTTAAAGTGTTCCTCAGAGATGAGTCTTCTACAAAAGCAACAGTTTAATGCTGAACATTACAGTTTATACTAAGAGCTCACAATCAGTATTAGGGGGAAAGACTTTATCAGAAAATGCCTGAAATGGCAACTTATAGGCACCATGCTGAGAGTTCTTGCTACTATGCTAGATTCAAATTTTCTGCAAAAATGCATAGGAGGGAAAGGTTAGCAGTCAGTAAGCAGTAAACTTCTCTTACTCCTCTTGCATACCTTCAGTTGCTCCTTCAGCATAATCACTTCATCTCTAAGGTCATCCCGCTCACTCCTTATGGAATCAAAGAAATCTTTCTGCCTCTCTAATGCCTGAGTTCGCAACACAGGTAGAGAGTGAGGAGATGTGAAGAAAGGAAAGGAAAAAAGTAAAGATAATGAAAAGCACGTGTAAACAAGAATGAGCAGAGTTAAGGTATTCAAAGATTCATGGAAGTGACACGTGAAAAAGGTAAAGTTCATAGATTGAAGGACCGAGTTTTCAGACACACAGACAAGCTTCAAATCCAAGAAATGCACAGCTTATTCAGTAATCAGTCAGCTCCAGGAATTCCTGTTAAAGACACTTGGAGCCCAAGCCTTCATTAAAAATCCTTCAGATGAGGATCTACTTTCCCTTCTTATCCTCTAGACAAGTTAATTCATATTACTTCAACGTGTATGTTGAAGACATTAAGCGATTCCCATGTACTCAGACAAGAGGATGAAAGCAGGCCTGACATTTTAATAGTCTATAAATGGGCTATTAGTTGCACAGGTTACCATGATGGCTGCATCACGTTTCAATTAAGTTGAAAACTGCAATTAAGTCATCTTTAGACTATGGGATGTAGTGTGTTGCAAAGGTGTAATTTAGTATGGAACCTCCTTGATGTTTCTTATATAAATGCACAAATAGAACAATAACAAAAATCAGACACCTGAGTTTCAAACTGCAAGAAGTTACTGGACATCAGAAGTATGAGTTGTCAGATTTATTTCCCCTTCTATATTCAGAAAGTCTTCCAGTACTCATTGTTAGAAAAGAAAGCAATGCTTCTCTTTAAGAGTGGCTTTGATAAGGGTGGTTGATAATTGGCTTTGATAAGGGGTGGTGGGAAGGCATGAGAAGCAAGGGAGAGTTTGAGACTTTGATCTCCACAGGCCACAAAGAGCTCTATTACTTCTTGATCACACTCCAGTTTCTGCTCAGTTTGCAGATCAAATCCAAATAAGCAAAAAACCAGTGCTGACAGAATTGCATTATAAATAGCACTTCCTTTCTCAATATGGCATACACAAATGAAGAACCACAGCAAATAAATTACCCTAGGTTTCAAATTCAGAACAGCTGCTAAGTTTTTCTTGGATTTTATAATGTTGAATGAAGACAATATTTGCTACTAGCTAGTTCACTGGTAATATACTAAGCCAGCCACACCAAGCAAAGTCACTCAGAAGTACATTATTCATGAGGTTTTGCAAAAGCAGGATCAGCTGAAGAATGACAATGCCACTCTGAACACATTTCAGGAGTTGACAGTCCTACCCCTATTTTTTTGTCTTTCCACTCTATTGTCTCCTGAAGATCAGAAATTTCCCTGACATAGTTCTGCTGTTTCTGTTGCAGCTGTTGGATTTCCTGAGACAGGAGCAAAATGAGAAGACAGAAAGTAGGTAACAGGTTAACAAAGACAGTCAAGATTGCAGTGATGCCAGAGAACAAAATAGTCAGGTGAAGTAAAAGGGTATCTACATGCACAATTTGTTAACTTCTCACACATCAGCTAAATCTACACTTCCAAAGACAATGTTACTATTCACAAGATGATTTATAGAGTTAGATAGTTCCACTAGTTTCCTCTACATCTCCATAAGCGGCTGTTGAGAAAACAGCTTATTTCACATTGTGGCCAATGCAACTTCAGATAATATCTAGGAAAATACTATTTCTGTAAGTTAGCTCTGAACCTGCTAGGCCTGAAACACTAGTATTTCTTCAGGTGAGCAACTTGAGAAGGGAATAAAACTCCTTACTTTCTACACACGTACTGCTAACTGGGCACACACCAATCAAATAAACCATTTTAAAAAAGTGAAGTTACTTACTGCAAGCATTTCTTCTCTTTGCTTCAAAGCCTCTTTGATTTCCTTAAACTGAAACTGCAATATGCTATGAGCGTGCTTCTCTCTCTCAAATTCCTATGAATGATGAAAAATTCATGAGATGTAATTGATCAAAAATAGCATCCCATGACAAACAGGAGGAAATAAGCGCAATGAAAATGGTTATTGCCGCATGATTCTTGAATATGCTTCTAATCACAATCCCACAAGAATACAGCTTTATTATTATTTGTCCTTCTCCCCAAAAAACTATTATTACATCAAACATAGAAGTGACAGACATCATTTAGCCAGCTTCATAATTTGAGCAGCAAGCTGCCAGTGAAAAGCTTTTACACTCAAGTCCTACTGACTTCACAGATGAATGGGTGGGAATTTAACCCACTCTTCCTATGTAAGAACACCACAAAAAATTTGCTGGATGGTAAGGACTTAAAAAAACCAGACAAATGAAAAGCCAAACACAAATCAAAACAAAACAAATAAAAAAAACAACCAATGAACCAACCAAAACCAAACAAACCAACCACCAAATCTTCCAGGAGCTGTCTGTTTTGCAGTACTTCATAGTAAAATGCTCCCAAGCTGAAAGGACAGTTCTGAGAAGCTAACACAAGCCACAGGCTTATTATTTAACACCACCTAGCTTTCAGATGCTGAATTCATGCAAAACAATTCAACAGTCAACTGTGTAGCTACTTTAACTCTATAAGCTGTACAACTCTTTGGAAGAGAGTTTTGTCCACTAAAATACTCCAGAAGTTATGAACAAAATCTTTAAATTTACTTCAAACATAGAATACAAAGGGACATATGATACTATAGAAGTACTCCAGTGTATCATTCCCATATGAAACATTTCTTCACTTTAGAAATTGCTTTCTAAAACAGAAATTTAAGCAAGTACATGTATGATTGCAAGCACATAACATGCTGCTATATAACACGCTCACTTTAACATCACCTAAAACAATAACTTATTTAAGATCTTGAATAGTAATTTGGTTTGATCCTCTTTAAGATGTCTGCCCCCCAGAAGTCTTTCACTGTTAAATAACGTGCCATTGCTATATACATACTTTACTCTTTTCTTCATATTGCCTCCTGGACTCTGCAAGCTGTTCCTCTAACTCTAAGAGCGCATCCTTCAGGGTATCTACTTGGTACATGAAATTTGTTTTTTCGTTGTCTAGTTGAGCATTTGACACCATAGCCTTTTTATATTTCTCTTCAACTTCAGCTAGAGAGTCCTGCAAAGAATAAGCATCCACAGTGAGAGGTCAGTTACAAAAATCACTCTGCAAGCCAAGACCTTGAGTGAGAAAATGAAGGTATAAAAACACAAGCCTCTGGTGTAGTCTTGCTGAAACCAGTGCTAATCATCTGTGGGACAGACTTAGCAACTGTCCCAAGGTGAGGATAACCTCCCTGTGTTTCCACAAGGCTTCTGTTAACGAGCAAGAAACCTTACCTTGGGACGGATTAAATGTTTCCTGTCCTCTGCTGCTTCAGATCCTGCTTTCTCAGGGTTTTCTTCCTTCTCCCTCCTCCCACTGAACACTGGCCAGCTCAAAGCAGCTGATGAAGATGACAAGTGGCAATTTTTTTTTTCTTTAAAGGTAAACTAACCTTGATTTAAGATCATTTTAGGTAGTCCTATCTTAATGGAATAGGCTTTAACCTAAGGCAGTTAACAGCCACTTCACGCAAATTTCAAGGATCCTTGCAGTGTGAGGTAGGAGACACTAATGTAATTAAGTACACTAACTCAGTGATTAGAATTTGCTGTGAAAGCTGCAGCTTTTGCGATGTGATGCATCATTTTTATATGTTTCCTATATCACGTTCCATCTTAACAAGTTTACTCTGTAAGATACAAATCCCAGTGTTGTGAAAATCCTTCTTAATAATTTGACCTGAATGTAAGAGACTGAGATGTTCATAACAACAGACAATGGCAAAATAAAGATCAGGATCGTTCTCCATGCCGTGCAGTCAAACTTGCAGTATTTGATTTTAATATAGAGATAGAGGACTTACATAGGCAAACCACTGAAAATATGCAAAGACGCACATCATTTTAGTTTCCAGACCAAGCAGCTTTTCTAGAAACTTCAGTACTACTGGAGTTATGCCTACAGCACTGGCAACTTTCATATACTTCCCATTCCATTCAATAAACAAAACTGGGGATGACAGAGTGAGACGATCACAACATTAAGTCTGAGCCAGTTTAGTTCAGATTTCTATCGACAAATAAGAGCATTTGTCTTTTGGCCTGTATAAATTCATACCCTTAAACACAAGTTGTGTTTTGGCACACATTCCAGCCGAAGGGTGAGAAATATTAAGCACAAGAAAGCAGTCAGAATTTGGAAACAGTGGTTTGATTAATCTCAGAAATTAGCTGGAAAGGAAGTATATGCAAGTAATTTAAGGTAGTTGCAGCGCTCCTTCAGCATGCTACGTTTAGTTTCATTAGCATCAAGTGCCATCACTGTTGGGCTATCACCTGGACACATCTGCACCAAAGCAAAGCCAGAATTAAACACTGCCCCTGAGACCTGCCTTGGCTTAGATACAAATCACCAGAGAATGCAGTCTAAGGGATGCAAACCTGAAGACAACATACTTTTTTTAAATGCAGTGTGACTATTCTGCTACATTTTCTACACACTGATCAGAGGGAAAAACAAAAAACAAAACAGGCTTCACATAAATAGGGCGAAACGACTCTTTCTTCCATTCACAACTCAAGATGGCAGTAACTTCACTAAGTTAATGACAAACACAGTCAGCAATTCACGCTGATAAATGTTGCATTATAGGCAATGATCTTTGCAAGACTGACTTTTGCAAAAATGTAGCTAATACTGTTGCTGCCTTATCATGCAGTGTTGTGCTGATGCACATTAGTTGCCGCATCAAAACTCATTTCTAGCTTCGTAGAAGTAGTAAGTGCTTCCTTAGTGCCAGCTTCCAATTTTGGGAGGCTTCCTGGATTACAAAGCTATTAAAAAACCCTAGTAATTTTAATTTGCTAGCAAAATGATTACCTTTTCTGAATGGCAAGTAAGACATGCAATAGTAATCAGCAGCCTTTCAGTTGAAATTTGGAAGCATTGCTCACCACAATCAACAGACACCAGAAGGGACACTTTTCCAGGTAACGCAAAGCTTTTCAGTTTACAACCCCTCCCAGAAGAAAAGTGTGCAAGGTCAGTGCTACATCTCACCCTAGCTCTGTGAATGTTTAGCTGGTGTTAATTACCACACTTCCACTCTGCAATAAACCAGTACCTTCATTTCTTTCAGTCCCTGCATGTATTTGCCTTCTACATCTTGAATCTGCTCCTTTAACTCATAGATATCCTGAGAGAAACAGTGAGAAAGGTCAATGATGTCACTGAAACTAATGGGTACAAGTGCAAATGGAAGAACAAGTATTCAAAGTTCTCATGTATTTCTACCATGCAGGTTAAGCAGTCTGATCCTAATCTGAAGCCTTGCTAGAGGATGAAACATCTTGGTTAGAAGTTTACCCTCATTCTTCAATTCTTGACTGGACAAATGAAGTCTTCAACAATAAGGCCAAGATACAGCTCCAACTTTGAGGTCTCCAACAAGGGCGTACCCCAGTCAGAGACATTCTCTACTGCTTTCCACTATCATCCTTCTTGGGGAATTCTGATAGCAAGGTCAAAGCTGTCAAAGCAAGTCTGAGATACAGGCTGTACTAGCATTATAGGAAAGACTGCATGAAATCCATCCATCACATTAAATGTCATTGTAAGGCCTATGCACAGTCTCTCCTCTTTGTCCCTGGTCACCACCAAATGGTTATCTTTCAGCTGTTCTAATGGTGCTGAAACTGGACAGAACTGCTTGTATCTGAGGTTTCCAATAGAAATTCCAGATATTTTAACTTGTTGTAATGTCTGAAAGCTAACAGAATGCACATCTCCAATTTAGAAATATCAGTGTATATCAGAAAGTATATCAGAATGCAGCCTTAAAAACAGACTTAAGAAAAAAACCAGTTTAGTTATGGACTGCCCAGATATTCAGATAAAAAATAAGCCATGGTTAAATACAGTTTATGTTGGCTTTAAGAACGTCTCACCTTGATTTCTCTAATAGAGGCCTCCGTATCCGCGGAGATGGACGTATCCCCACTGCCTCTTCGTGAAGAAGTCCCACCCAAGGAAGCTAAGGTAGCTGCTGATAAACTTGAGACAGTACGTGCTCCCTGGAATCACATACAGTTAAATATGGTTGTGAATATACTATTTTTAATACATACAACATAGACTATATATCTGTTGATAAAGATAAATGACAAAACAGTAATTGTGTCTTTGGCACTGAGAGACATTCCAATAAAGCACACTGATCGCCTTGTGCATCAGCAAGAAAAAAAACCACCACTGAACAAAACAAGAGAAAAAAAAAGGCCAGACCAAAGCAACATAAAACCCAAACTTCCCATCCTCTGGATCTCAACAGTGTAATTGTTACTGGGAGTTAGAATATTTTTGTGTAGTTTCATCAGTCTCAAATCAAATCAGGAGAAAAAGAGCTAATGGTAATTGGTGTTATCTAGGCATCTAACACAACCAGAGACAGATCTGTGGCTTTTTCTGTGGCTTTTAGCTCATCCTAATTCCTAACTGGTCTTTAGTGCCATGAGAAACATTAGAAAACAAATGCAGGGGAACAGGAGCTGTTGTTACACAGCTCATCAGCAAGGGCAGCCCTTAGTTCAGGCCAGGAAAGAAGAACCCATGCATTTCTAAATCATGCAAGTTTCATTAACATCTCTCAAGAAGAAGAACTGAGATCAACATTTAGCAAGAGGAGCTAATGAGAAAAAGGAGACCAGAGGTAAACATTGTTATCTTTGTGCACAAGTTAGCTTCTAAATATTAATTCTTAATTAGACAAAATCTTTCGGGTCTAGTACCATCTTGCCAGACACTTTCAGAACTTGTATTATGTTGTAGATGCTTTTGACTACTCCTCACACTGTTCTGCTTTCATTTGTATTTACCTACTCCGCAGCAGCACTGTTTTAGAATAGTGGGGGTTCCACATGAAGCTAGTTTCTCACTGCTGCAGTATGATCTTCATTTTATTTATTTTTATGCAATACCATCATTAAGCTCTACTAAACAAAACCAATATTCACGTGGCTTACCCTGGAACAACTTCAGCTGAGTGCTGTTAAATGTTAACTATTTAACCCCTGAATGATCAGGCAAGTTTCAAGTCTGTTTTCAAAAAATGTAGGAATAGAAGGCTCTGTTAATTCAAACTTCCCTAAAATCCACTGTGCGGCAACTTACTGCAAGTTCAAAAAAAAAAAAAAAAAGCAAGCTGCGATACTGTCAGAGCAGTTCACAAGATTCTTCTTACCTTCTCAAAATCCTTTTCTGGCCGCTCCTCAATCTGTAAAACAAAGGTTTAGAAGGAATCATCAGATACTGAAGTATAAGAGAAGGCAATACAGTGTCAGAAGGGGAATTCTTAAACCTTAAAGAGACTTTTCATTAACAATTTCTCTAATGAACCTAAAACAGCAACTTTCTTAAGAAAAGAGATCAAAGTCGTTTAAATGAAAGGCGGCCAGACTTCCAGATCAAGACAGCTTCTTGAAGGAACAGTTTTATGGACTTTAAATAAAATAAATGACCTCTGAAGCACCTCCACCCCTCACTCCAAAAAGCAAGGCATCAACTTAGGTCTGAAGAACCAGACTGCATCTGCACCTCACCCAAATAAAAGAGAAAAAAGTAAAATAGAAATCTAAAGCTTAGAACCTCCAATAAGTTAAGTGTTCTCTTTTTTGTGAGAGTAGGCATCTGACAAGCAAAAATGCAGGTAAGGCTGAGACTACAAAAACTGACCCTGCAGTCACATATCTGGGACCAGTTCAAAGTCTAAACAAACAGCCAGTCTGTGATTTCAGAACTTCCCTGGAATTTACGGATTCAGATGACCCAACTTATGCTGAAAGTAGCCTAGAAGAAAAAAGACTGGAGCCAAAGCAGCATTTAGGAGCACAGAAAATTACCAGGAATCAAGACAAGTTCAGTGCTCAGAAGACAGAGCAGAACCACGCAGAACATAGGCAGATGCAAGAGGTCCAGATGTCAGCTTCTGGGAATGCTCAGTACAGCAGTCAAGACGGTTTCCTGAAAAAATACTTTTCAAAACCAGCTTACCCAGATCAAGAGCCAAAGAGAGCTAAAGAGAAGAGCGATTTTGAAATGACTGAGAAAGCAACAGAGATCTGCTTCAGAGGAAGGCAGGGTGTAGCTGAGTGTAAGCTAATAAGTTTCATCGGAGAGAACAAACTCAAAACTTCCATCTCTTTCCAATCAGTCAACATTCATCATATTTTTGGAATTATACGGAGCAATGTGTGGATGACCCCACTTGTTAAGTTGCCCTTTGCCCACAATACCCTATTACTTCCATTCCTGGGCAGCACAGGTTTCATTTGGCAGCTTTCCAGCCTAGCCAAACACTGCTTTGCTGTGTAACAAGAAAGTTGTGAAGGTATAAATACCGGTGTGCTACCACATATTAATGCATACATGCACACACAGTTTTTTTCTATCCAGGAATTTATATACTGCCTTTTACAAAGTCTGCATTATGACTTCAGGGCTCAAATTAAAATACTGCTTTCCTTCAATGGTTTGCAGAATAAGGATGAAAAGATGTTTTTAATAAGATAAAAAAAAAAAAATCAAGATTTCTTCTCTTCTTTAAGTAAAGCATCACGAGTCAAATAAAAGCTTCAATTTACAAAAGGGGAAGGCATTAAAGCTAATGTGTTGAAAGATATGCATGCAGTGGATGTTTCTACTCTGCTCTCATTCCCATACTGTGATGTTTGCTGCAGATCTCTTGAAAAACAATCTTCAATAATTGAGATTTACGATAGGATGTAATCATTCAAACCTATTAAATAACTTTCAAAATTTGTGTGATTTCAAAAATTATAGGAAATTTCATTTTCCCCAGCAATGCTCTGCTACACACATCTATTTGGTGCCACGAGTGAAACAGCCACAGCATTTTCTCCTTAAAGTAAGAATCTCTGCCAATTTATTTCAACATTACTGCTTAAAAATTTCATCTGTTTTGAGCAAAGCCATTTCCCTTAACTCAGTATCACTTCATTACTAAGATTTAATTTTACATTTATAAGGCAGCAACACAACAAAAGCTGTAACGAGTGTCTTGTGAATGACAGAAGTCTGATTAATATGAATGTTTCCCACAGCTCTCATTCTGTTCTTTGATGGAATGCTTTCCAAGTTCAGACAGCCAGCAGGGGGAACCCTGGCTTTTCAGTCTTCAGTCAGTCTCTGAGGAGCCCTTTGGCATCTGATCCAGTAAGAAATCAAAGGATGTTCAGGAAAACCTCTTTACTTGAAGTCATGCTAATCTCTCGTCCAAAATATTTTACCTTCCATATCTACATGCAATAAAAGGTACTGTAAGCAACTAGACTGAAAACAAATGCTCCAGTTTCACAATGCTACACGCAGCATACTTGCTAGAAGAAGAGAGATTAGGAGGGGTTCACTTAACGATACACGACCTCGAATTTATAGAACGTTGTCATTTTTCATTTCTACAAAGGCATGGGTATGTCTCTCACCAGATTACCTTCTTCACTGTCAATAAGTTGGGCAATTTGTATTTTAGCGTATTAAAAAAAGAAGGTAAAGAAGGCAATTTTCTGACGAACTCCAGCGTACACATTTGCTTTGGCAAGAGCAATAGGCTGCTCTTTGCAAGAAGAAGTGTAGTAGGATCAGAGTTCAGTCTCTTCTGAAAGTTAGATCAGAATAAATCCAGCGTCACGTTACAAAAGTGTCAGCAATATTAGAGGCTTACTGCAGCTGGAAACTTAACAAGAGCAATATCATCCTGCAAGCCTATATATGGATATATTGCCTATTTTTCATAGACACTAAAATCATTTTAGCGCTATGTCTTAAGAAGTATTTCTCTCTGCACCACAGAGGACTGGCAGGTTAACCCTTGAAGCTGCTCTGTCAGTGACTGCCCAGGCCAGACAGCGAGCCTGCAGCAGCACTGCGCAGCATGTCTGACACAAGTGCTCTCCAACACCTTCCACGCAGCCCTGAGGCCCAGCAGCAGCTCCGCGTAACGTCCCAGCTGCACACAGGAGAGGAAGAATTACCTGGATTTAGAAGTCAAGGGGCATCCCCCACCTCTCTGAGCCACCTGCGCCAGTGCCTCATAGCCCATACTGTAAAAAGCTTCCTCCTTATGTTCAGTCTAAATCTCTCCTCTTTTAGTTTGAAACCATTTCCCCTCGTCCTGTCACAACAGACCCTGCTAAAGAGTCTGTCACCTTCCTTCTTATACCCATCTTTACATACTGAAAGGGCACTATCAGGTCTTCCTGGATCTTGCGCTTAGATCACTTCCTCATAAAAACAAGGCCTCGGCTGTGACAGATCTAATTAAGATCGTTTCCTGCTCTTGAAGCACTACAGCAGGGCCTGAAAGGAAAAGAGTGGCCTGCACTAAAGAGCCAGCAGAGCAACCCACCCAATCACAACTGAACCGCACTGCTCTGGCTGCTCGGCTGGGGCTCCAGATGGCTCAGGGATCCCAAGCGTTTGTCCAATAGGAAGAGCCACCTTAACTCCAGCAATTAGCACTGAAAAACACTGCTGAACTTTGTCAAGTCTCAAGTGGATCTGTCACAACTATTCTCACTCAGGAATGCATGTTATGCCAAAGCTCACTGTTTAAACAAACTTATCAGTATCAGAAACGCGAGTGAGCATTGCAGCAAATCCTCACTGGAGAGGTCTAAGCAGATGCAGGCCCCGCCAGTGCCTGGGCTGGGACGCAGCTCCATGTAAATCTTTTGGTGCAAGGAAAAAGTTAAGCTTCAGCACACAGATAACTGCTTCCATGAGAATTAAGTCTGTTGCTGTCTTCATTTCATTGCTGGCAAGAACGTGATAAGCTTCTTCAAACAAGAAACACTGCTCTCAGCCATGCTAAATTCACATCCCAAAACCTGCCCTTGCTGAGTGATACTACATTTCCAGCCACAACTTGGCAAAACTACTGTAGCTTTTGGCATGGTGTTTAATGAACAGTGACGGGGAGAAACAGAATTCTCAGAGAAGATTTAAGGGCTGGAGTGACAGCATATCTTACTCTTTAATTCACAAAGTTACGTTCAAAAGTTTTCCTTTCTCAATATCTAACTTCTCACAAGAGTCAATCAAACTAGGGAACGGTTCAATTCCGTTCTTCTGCCTCACAAACATAAGAAAATCATATTCACCTTCAGTGTTAGGTGCTGATTTTTATCACGGCGCACAGATATTGTGAACTATCAAACCGGTAAGTGATAAAAACATGCTGGAAACTCAGCTTGTTCAGCCCTGACTGCTTCCTGTCTCCCTGCAGGTCCAATTCAGTGTGGCACCTCTCCAATTTCTGTGCTGACATGACTAACCACCTCCACCCACTTGCATGCAAACAGTCCAAATTGTAAGCAGAGAATTAAAATAAGAAAAATCCCCTGTAAGTCCCAGGAGGGACAAACCGTTTTTTCTTATTACTAAGAACAACTTGCACTAATGACTCAGAATGCACGCAAAAAAACACATAATGGAAACCAACGTCAACACAGGGGTACCGAGTTCTTACACTTAAAGGGCCTTAATGACATCCCAGGCTATACAAATTATTTTTTGCCTTGAGGATAATTAAAATTCAGTTTGTAAGGCCTTTATTCACGCACTTTATTCAGCACCTCTGTCACGTGGGAGGACGAGGCTTGCTCAATGACCTGAAGGCTTGCCCACTCCCTGCTGATGCTAAGAAGCGAACATGTGGGCAGAGCTCAGGCACCCATCCCTGTCACGCTGCAGGCACTCTGTGCAGTTCCAGCTGTGGAAGAAAGTGCCAGGAGTGCACTTTCAAACTGCAGACTGTGTCTGGGGGGATGGTGTGATGGAGGACACCAGATACGATGCCATTCATCACTGCAGGCTGTCTGTGCTACTGAAGAGGAACTCTCCAAATTTCCATGGTACAGCTTACCTTGCTGCACTACCTTGAGTATCCAGATATTCCCCTTTTGTGGCTTTTAAAGCCACAAATGCAATAGATGTTAGGACTAGAGAGGCATGTCATGTGCGTTAATTCATGATATCACCCTCTTGATCGCTCTGCATCTTGAGGATGTAGTAAGCAATCCGTAACAGGTCCCACATCACCACATGACTATTTCGCTACAAAGAGCACCAAAATGCAGTGCAACACTTCCAAACACACTTGCTGTGGAAGACTAACTGGTTACAGATAAGTCTACTGTAAGCCGCACGTTTCCTGTAAAAGGAAAGCTGCTGCGCTCTGCTGCTGTCACCAGGCTACCAGGCTTTGCTCTGAAACTAAGAACAAAGTATTGAGAGGTGGGAACACCTAGATGGAGCAAGAGAAAACAGCGACATGCCATTGAAAATAGGAGACAGCTACTTTCTATCAGTAAGAAGCAGGAAAAAAAAAATGCAGATGTCTTGGTCAACTACAGTCACAGGAAAACCTTCAGTGTTTGTGCCTTGCACAGCCATGACCACTCAGGAGTTCATGCTCCTGAGCTGTACAAGCTCCATGCTATACAAGCTAACACCTATTACTTCTAGAACTTCACAATGCTAGAGACTGCTGTGCCTGGTAGTCTACAAGTCTGTTCAACTCCAATAGCCTTGCAACAACACCTCACCATGATACTGCTGAATGGAGAGAAACTGGAACGCAGCAGTAAGATTTAGGGTTACCTGATTGTAATAGTCAAAGGAGATGCAGCACTATCCATCAACAATGCAATCTTTTCCTCAGTATCCTTGCCAGTGTGCTTTAATTTCATGCAAATGTTGTGTTTTTACAATAGAAGTACCCTCTGGGTTCCTGTAACAATGTTAATTCTTTCTCCTTTGCCTTTGTAACTTCTCAACTGGTTCACCCCTTCATCTCCAGTATCACCTAGATGACCCAATTAATAGAATCAAAAACTCTCATGAGGGACAGCGACCTCTTTGTGCAGAGAATAGTGTGAAGGACAGAGAAATAGAACAGTTTTGGAGCAAAGGAAAATAGAGGAGCTCACCACTGGACTGGCCCGAGCAGAGCTGGCTCTTGAGGACGCCCGAGATCCTGAACCGAGGTAGCAGCTGTACTCCGAAGGCTGCCGTGAGCAATCCAGGACCAGCAAGCAGAGAGGAGAGAAAAGAATTAGGTTTGGGAAAGGGAGCAAGAGAGAAATTAAAGCATTGCATCTGCAGTTAGTTACAGAAATGGTTGCATGCAGCTGGACAAAGGAAGAGCAGTTAAAGTCAGAGAAGAGACACTTCAAGTGTTAATTTGAAAAAAAAAAAGAGGCAAACAGTAATTCTAGTTGAAGTTTACCAAGGAAAGAGTTTTGATTCAATTCACAGAATGGCACAGCAAAACTAGTAACTTGTATTTAAATACCTCAGGATACCATTCACAATCTAAAAGCTCTCAATTTCAATACAAAAGGCTAAATCCCACTTGTCTTTGAGAGCTCCGAGGCTCTCCAGAGAGCTGTCTTCTTGTTCTTCCAACATTGTGCACATATAAAATGAATCCATGTTCCACAGGCCAAAGCAATAACCATCCAGCTCTACAGTGATTCAAGCAGAAATCAAGACCATCTCAGAGACTGAAGAACCTTCCTGATTTTCCAGCACCTGCAGCCCTCACCTCCTGCCAAAGGAAGTATTTTAGCCCTTCCTAAAAGCAAATACCTAAGCAGTGATGCACAGCAGACAGGGCTGACTTGCTGCTGACAAGGGCAAAGAATGCACATATTCTGCTTTCTTTTCAGGGGTTATAATGCAGTGGGAGTACAGAATGGAAATGAAAATTTGAAGCAGCAGGGAAACAGACCTAGAACTTACCCTTTCTATTAATTTTAGAACTATTCCCTGTGTTTTTCAAAATTTCAAAGCAGCAGCTTCATACTTAATCTTGTACGTAAAGGGGTTTTACAGAACACAAGCATACTGACAGAGTTCGACACATTCAAAACAGATACAAGTTAACCAAGTCCCTAGGTCTTTACTGAACACATTGTTTCTCTTATTACCGCTCCCTCAAGGCAGGTGAGTGTAGCCTTTCTTAAGGGTCGTGTCAGTGCACCAGATCTACACAAAGCCTCGCACTGAGCAGAGGAAGGAGGCGGCTCAGGGCAGCAACAAGCAGTAGTTAAGCCCCTGGTACCTTGAGTTGCTGCATGACCTCTGAGAGTTTTTTCATAGTCCTTTGTTCTGGGATATGAAAACTAAAGAATTATCTTACTTCTGATATGTGTCTACTTTTATTTTATTTAAAGGTTTCATCATTAGTTTACCAGGCCACTGCAGGAATCCCCTAAAACTACCACTGAGGCACCCAGGTCTTCGCTATTGGAGAACTGCTTCAGTATCTTCCATCACGCTAAGAAAGCAGCACAGTGTAAATGAAGCTTACAGTACTAATAAACGATATCAGGGTAAGCGGGAAATAACCCTGACTACAATCCAGCACAGGCATAGTTACTAACCATGAAGCCACCCACACTGCATACCCTCTGAGGGCACAGAAGCACTATGGGGTTCAGTGATGCTGAAATATCCACTGGAAACACCATGGCTGTGACGAAGCTGCTCCATATGAGGCCAAAGTCTCATGCTTTGGCTCTCACACTAGAACCACCAACTGTGCAACACAAACCGGAGGAGCGCGTGATGCACAGGACCTGTGGCACGATGGTGGATGGGACAGATGAAGGGGAACAAGCACCAGAATTGATTTCATGTTCAGACCATTAGCAATGGGGCTTGTAAACAGCTCTCAGGCTCACAGTCCACTGGGAATTACTTCTCCCCAAACCAGAACTGTGTCATCTGGAGCTCTGAGACACTTACCTACAAAGGAAGACTTGTCATACAAAGGATGACAACCAGCTTGGTGCAGTGCAAACAACAAATTCACTGAATTGCAGGCAGACAATTCCACAAGACAGCCAAATGCAAACACGGCATAATTGGGAAACAAAAAGTAATTTGAAGCTTAAGATCAATAGCAGCAAGATGCAGAGCACTCCTAATGAAGCAGTGTTATGCAACAGGAGAGCCCTTTAATGGCTAACAAGGGCTTAGTGAGCATTCTCAAAAGTTTGTTTCCACCTCCAGGCCAGCCAACTAAATCGCAAGTTTTTAAACATTAAATTAACAACTATGCTTTGTTTTGAGGCTCCCCCCCCCCCTTTTTTTTCCCCGCCTGTTTTCTTGTTTTTCAGGCAGATATGACAATGGCAGAAGCACTGACTGGCTAGGACACCTAGCTTGATGGCATGGATGCACTCTCTGAGAAAAAGCAAAGACATCTTGTGTCTTCTAATCAGTAAACTGAGGTCTACATCTTTTCTTCTACATAAAAACAACTTATATTGTTACTTCTGATCAGAGTCCAGCTTCAAAGAATTCCTCTCTTCTCTCCCTGTAAGTGACTGAGCCCCCCATTCCCAGCAGCACGCATTTCAGAAATGTTGTCACAAGTCTCCTGAGCCATCTCTACAGGGCACCAACCCAAGTGATACCAGCAGGCAAGCTGTATGCTCACAAAGCTTGCGCACGTCACGCTCTGCGTGCTAACAAAGTAACGCTGGGGAAGCGATTCCTTTTTAATCTATGTTAATCTCAGTTGGCAGAAAAAAAAAAAATGAGGTCTCAGTGAGCAAAGGGACTTTCTACATTGCCTTGCCAAGGTACTTCAGCTGGAAGCTAAGCACAAGGGCAGAGCTGAGCTCCCCTTGCCACAGCAGTGATACTGCCTGGTGCTGGGGTCTGCTATTTGCAGCACACCAAGGTGACGCAGCACCACACCACATAGGTCAGAATTTGGGATTTGGTGGAAGCTCACGGAATCAGTGCTTGCACATTCCTACAGCAGCAGGCTATGAGTCTGTCACAGTCCATCTTAGATGCTCCTCAGCCCCAAAATGCCTGCATTCTGGTAAAAACAGTTACTGAAGGACAGAGACACAACAAGGGGGAAATGCAGAAAACATCTTACAGCACGAGAACTAGAAGCACTATACCGACGACTCCCGCTGTAAACACTCTCGTCATACACAGATGCCTACAAGTAAAAGATAGAGTCAGAACAATACTGGCAGATCTAGTTTCTGCTGTCACTCTGTAGCATCGCAGATTCACATGGTGCAAGGACACAGGGGAATGAAGAGCATGTACAAGTATGGGACATCTCCTGCAAACAACCACAAGCAGCATGCAAGTGAAAAACACAACCTTAAGTCAGCGAGCTGGGATACTGCTTAACACATATGCAAAACCTGAATGATTGCCCCATATTCATCACACAGTCATGCATTTCTAGCAGTTCTTCCACCACTTCAATTGTTAACGTTACCTACGACCAAAATGGCTACATCAATTCTTAAATCGTTTATGTCTGTTTAATTTTCATTTCTGGTTCCAATTACAAGCCAGTTTTCCAAACTAATAAAAAAAGAGGAAGATGCACTTCTGGCTCCAGATCCCCCTGTAAGCATCTAGTTCAGGAAAGACAGAGGCAATTCTGCCTTTAAGGGTTGAGAATTAAAGTGAGCATCACTCAGGTTTTAGGTTTCAACAAGAACCATGGAATTCGGCTACTAAGAAAGAATTGATGTTGCCTCTCTCCAGCCTGCTCCCATTTGTCCTGGGGGTGCACAAAAACAAAAATGACTGTCTGCATCCCAAGAGAAGCCTGCAGGAGCATAGCAGCTCCACGAGCAGCGGTTGTACAATTCCAATGGGAGCAAGAGGAAGGATCAGCAAGTCTGACTCCGTACAAACAGCACTGCACGCGTGCATTCAGATGGACCAGACAGGTGACACCACAATGTGAAAGAAATGGAGCCAACGAGAACTACAAAGGTAAAAAACAGTATGTGCATGGCTGGAAGTGAGTGGCTTCAGTGTTTGTGCTTCGAGTGTTAGTACAACAAACCCTGTAACTTCTGGCTGGCAGGGCATCACTGTACAGCAAGGAGGGCTGAGGAAGACAAGCACAACACTTTTTGGCATAGAACATGAAACAAAAAGAAGGATGCCTATAGCAGAATTAACAACCTTGGTAAAAGGTTAGAATTATTACACTGCAACAGAAGGAAACCCAGTATAATAATATTAGTCATCTATTACATAAAAGCATTAGATCTCATCTCCCAAGACTAAGAATACCAAGCAGACGTGCATTTCCTACAGGAAGGGAGGACACCAAAGCATAGAGAAGCACAAGAGCATAATTTAATTTTAGGTTGTTGTTATCGTCTCCCAACACATTTGTGTGCAGCAGGCAGAAAGGGTGTTTCTCCTCACTTCTACCAAAACCAGAAAAAGAGCTACGTGCAAAGACAGCAATATTTTAAGCTGTACATGTTAAGTGTTCCACACAGCTGTAAGATCACATGTTGCGTATTGCTATTTAGCGCTGAGAAAACCCAAGTTATTCAGAAAAAAGTTACGACTACCTAAGTCAGAGCACCATAAAACAAATGTTAGTAATTATCTGCAAGATGCAGCACCTCAGGTCAGCAAGCACACACTGCTGAGTAGGTGCGACGCTCCAGCAGCAGTCCCCAGCTCACAGGCCATGTGCCACCCCGAGCGCCCCAGCTGTCAGGAGCAGGGTGACACTGCCCTGCCCTGCTCAGATCACTGCTCAAGCACCAGCATGCTGCTGCCCAGCTCTGTCCACGTGCAGAGGACAATCCAACCTCCCAGGGCATTGCAAAGCTTCAGAACTTTGCTTCTAGTATCATTCCAGGCAAACAGAACTGCCTAAAGAACTTGAGTCAATTAACATTTCCCTTACTTTTCCAGAGCAGTTTAGGCCAAAAGCAAGCAAAGTAATTGTAGGAAAGAGAGGAGCAGCAAAGGAAAGCTATTTCTGCCCATTTCAAAATGGCTTGCCGTTACTCTTTCCAATATTAAAACAAAAAGTTTTTTCTGGTTTTGGGATTTTTCTTTTTGGTTGTTGCAGTTTTACTAAGAGCTACAAAAACTCCTGACAACTGGTGCAGATTAATTTCTAATACAAGAGGTCATATTATCCAAATGAAGTCAGAATGAGAAGCACAGGCCAGGCAAAACCAGTGGACAACAGACCCAGTTTCCATTTTGGGAAGAAGACTGAGACGTGGAAGCATAGCCACTGTTGTGAAGACCCAGATCAGGGTAGTATGAAGCCTGCATTCATTACAAACAAAAAGCCCTTGAGAACTCAATAATATAACTTTAAACTCCTTCAAGTGGGAAGTAAAACATAAATTAGGAACTTGAGAATATTGAGAAGTCCAAGTGATCACAGATACAAAAAGAAGATAACTGCGTTAAGGAAACTGCATTCAAGGTAAGAGGACGTGAGAAAATGGTTTGCCCTTCCCATTAGTAAGGTAGAGACTTCAATGAAAAGTCTTTCCTCTATCCTTCTTGTACCAAGAGGATTTTCAATTATTTCGAGGGAAACCAAGCAACATTTCCCTGGATGACTTTCTTACGCACACTTTGCTCTTCCTGCAGCTGGAATATGTCATGAAAGAATAAGAACACCATTAGAAGCACTACATAAGGTTCCCTGAACTCCCAACAGTTCAGCAAGAGGTCCAGCGGCAGGACATGCTGTTTCTTAATGGCTTAAGCAACAGTATTTCATTTTCTCTTATCAACATATATAGGCTAACTGCATAAAACCATACGGAAGCAACAATTTAGAATGGACATCAAATATTACATCCCATTTCACTATTTATACAAGCCTCAATAACATATATTTCAGCAGGCTCTGAGCTTTTGTCTTCCTCTGCTAAAATAAAGGGAAAGAAAAGAAGTCAGAGCAGCTCCCTCCTTGCCCTCCAAAGAGGCTCTGCTTGAAATAATACCCTGAAAGAAACTGCACAAACCCCAGTATTTACAGAACAAGACTATAATTGCAACAAAACACAGGTGCTGGAACAGGCTGAGCCACGCACACGTGCAGTGGAGTTACCAGTTAAGCATTTTGTACATGAAATGAAGTACACCAATGGAAATTTCACACAGCTAAGTAGTAACACTTTCACTGGCTGTTCACCTCTGTGGGAGCTTCCAGAACCCTTATAATTCATAAAAGAAATCAGTACTTTGTTAAGTGAACCTTAAATAAACAGCATATGCTTCAGGAAAATCCTAAAGACCAAGCGCATGTGCAAATGCACAAGCTGACTACTCCCAGGCAAGGGAGTCTCAGCATTACAGTAAGACAGGAGCTGCGCTGCACAGGCTGCAAAACAAGCACTGGTATGCAGCACCTGCAGAGGCAGCGCCTGGAAACCCTCCCCGCCAGGTGCCATCAAGATATTTCTTGCTACAGTTCAACTTTTACCCAATTTTGGTTACAAGTTAAGCAATTCCGGCTTCCAAGTTCTACTTGTATCAAACACAGAGACTTCCTTTCTCACTCATGGCCTAGTTTTATTTTTAATAGCTTATTGCTGCACCTCTACATCTGAGAAACTGCAAAACCCACAACATGCAAGGCAGGAAAAACCTGCTTCACCACACAAAAGAATTTGCTAATTACATTTAATCCCATTAAATAGAGCAACAGATTTTAGAGCAATTTAAATCATCTACTAACCCTGCTAGATTTTCTACTCTGGGACGATCCATACATGTCTTCCTCGTAACCATTGGTCTGTTATGGAAAGAAAGGAGAGAAAAAAAAGGAAAAAAAAAAAAAAAAGGAGAGAAACCAATGCAGACCCAAAAAACAAGTTTGCATTACAACCATCATTTATGAAAAGCAAAAGCAGAAAGAGAATTTTTCAAAGCTAAACCAGGAACAGAAGTTCAGAACTAGGTCAGGGTTTCAAACATGAGGATATGAACACTTATGTCTGTGACTATCCATAAACCAGCCAAAAAATGTCAAGGATACTCCTGCTTGCCTTTTTGACCCTTTTCTTCTTGTTGTTAAGAAAAACTTCTGCTTCCCCCATTATTATGGCACTGTAACACCTGTAACTCTTCAAACTCTTTGTGAAGAGATCAGAGGATGAAAAGGAAACGCTAGGGATGGGAAGAGTATAATAAATATATCACAGTAGTTACTTATATTCCTAGCAGCTGAACACCCTAAAAAGCAGCAGATTATAGCTAAGAACTTAATCCTAAATTTATATTCATGAAACACTGTTTAGTTGACGAAGAATGACATATGAAATCTCTTTTTAGCTTTTCCCAGTTACACCAAAATGAACCCCAGACAGCGACCACCCGCCACTTGCCAATGCTTGGCAAGGCAACACAATGACTACAACAGCTTTTAGTTTGTTAAGCTGTCCTGTGCACGCTCAGCAGTCTGCCTTGTTGCTGCACTAAGCTTTCTCTGAAAGGAGAAAATGCATACATTCTCACAGTGAATGAGATTCAGGGTGAGATATTTCAAGTCATTAAGCCCATTCTGAATCCATTTTCAAGCAAAAGAGATATCATATACTATACAAATAGAGCCGCTGAGATCCAAGCTGGTAAGACAACTTGTGGGAAAAGCTTAGAGACTCTACTGAAACGCAACACTGATACCACAAATGGAGGGCCAACGTCCACTTCGTTTCCTCAAGAACTGACTGGAAATAGCGTGAGCCATCTTACACAGCTGAGGTTCTTCCCCGAGTTTACTATTCTTCAGGCTCCGCTAACTTGCCCTACACTTTCCTGAAGGATGGTTAAAACGATGCTGCAGGAACTGAAGCCAAGGAACCACAGCACCCTGCAGGCTGACAACTGCCACCGTTCGTTTTGTTACTACACTGATGGATTAAGTTTGCCTTTTTCCCACAAGTTAACTCTGACTACATGTATTCTCAGATCACTACCTGAATGATTGCTATGTACAATTCCTTCATCAGCATTAGTATATGTAATTTTTATATTTCATACAATGGTGCATTCCTTATTTGCTCTTACTTTTGTCTCCTATCTATCACTGGTGTTTTTATTCCCACCTTCAAGATACCTCCTTGCTCCCTATACATAGATAACTGGGCACTACAGACTTCTGTAGACCCGGTATTTCCTTTAAAAACAGACGATGTTGTCTTAGATGGGAAGAGACCAGATGAGATCCTTTCCAGCTGTTAGTTTTTCCAAAAGCTATTTTTCAACTAACTGCATTTCTTTTACAAGAACTTGATCTTGGCAAAGGTTTCACTCAAGAATGTTAAGCAGAAGCATACCAAAATCCTTGGAGTCACGTTAAGAGTTTCATCTAATGCTTTTCCTTTATGCTTTTAAATAATTACCTTGCTTTGCAAAATTATTCTGAATTGCCATGAATCATTTTTCACAAACCCAGGTTATCTATCACTTTAAAGGAGGCACTTCTCAGTATAGTTAATTTAATTTGCCCTAGTATCTTTCAGATTTCAAACTGAAACTCTACATTTCTGGTCATTTCCTTTGCCACTACAACCACTGTCCTCTCCCCTCCGGGGACTTCTCCAGCTCACATTTTTGAAGGCAAATTCTCCACACGAAGCGCTGCAGGACGAATTTTATCAGATCTTGCTGACCTTTGTTTTATGCTGTATTAACATGCTAAGCATCTGATCAAAACCCTTATGAAAACTGAAACAAGCAGGATGGCATACTAGAGAGACTTCAGAACTAAGCAATTGACCCTATTCTCTCTCAGTCCCTTCAATCTCTCCCCACGAGCTTTCAGCTGACATCCCAAATGTGTGAAAGCCCACTACTCCCTACCTTCCATGCAGGTATAGCTTCGCAGGTCCTAGTAAGGCAATTCTGTGCAACGTCAATGCCTTTAGGTTTCCTGAGAAACACTAATGTTCACCAAGTTACATTAAAGAATTGTCATAATGTCACTGCATTAAAAGAAAGCATGTGATTACATTAGTGTCCCTCCAAAACACAGGCAACCGAGTTCTCCTGGTGTTTCATCAGCTCAGCATGCTGAGTACCTGGTTAACTCAGGGCTAACCTATTACTTTCATACATGGAAAAAAAATACTACTTTCTTAGGTGAAAAGATTCAGCCTTTACTAAGTATATTTTCTATCCATTTTACCTTTTTTACCTGTGCAACATTGAAGCTTGAGCTGGTTTCCAGTTTTTCAGGAGACTCTCTAAGCACAACACTGACATAAACCTTTGGATCATGCTACACTTTGCAGATAAAGCAATTTGCGGCATTGGTGTGGACACAAGTCCTGAGAGTTACACTGTACCCTTGACATTGGGCTGGTGAGCTCTTACAGCCAGCGTACTTGCACACATTCTCTAGTCCCATCACAGTGATTTTGTATGCAAAAACCTCAGCTGGACAGTGAAGATACATACTGCTTTGGAGTAGTTCTTCCATTTGGTCCTCTCATTCTCTAATCCAGCCTGCAGTGAGATTAAGAATGCAGGGTGAAAAGATCAGTGAATTTACATGCACACATCAGAGCCAGGCATGCATAGCATCAAGCAAATCCATCAGTTCAGCATCTCTCCAGCTCTATGGAACATGGCTCAGTAAGCACACATGAAAAAAATCAAATCTCAAAGTCAAATGGTCAGTTATTAGTGAATATTGTTAAAAGTGATGATAGTACTGTTAAATTTAGTTGCAGCAGTTAAAATTATTCATGCTTGCTGGGTGAAGTCAATTAATTGAGCTACCAGCTGTCTATACTTACTACATCAATACATCCATGCAAAATCCAAATGTGTTAGGCCTATTTCTGTATATAGGTCACTCAAATAGATTTATTGTATTCCTAATCTGAAATAGGGCAGGGAATGAAGTAAAAAAAAAAAAAGAGCTAGTCTGTAAAACTGTTCTCCACAGTTTGCTTCATGAAGAAACAGACAGACCTCCTTTTTGACACAGTACTGACACAAAACAGCACAGCTAACAGTACGAGGAGATTTCAAAACTGAGTTTCAAGTCCCAGCATTCATTTTTCCCTACTAGATCCTTCCTGCTCCCATGAGAATCAGATCTACCTCAATGCAGTCAATGAACATCCTCTGTCAAGTTTTCTTATTGCTCATCCCTCACCTCAGGTGAGCTATTACACTTGATGTTAGTTTTTTTTCAGTTAGTTTTTAAACACACACTGCAACTTTCAGGCTATTCTCACCACTGGATAGGCACTGGCATACTCCAAATGAGACTGTCAAAGCATGAGAGAAAAAGAACAGAAATCAGAATAACAACAGAAAACACTGAAGCAAGTGACAGCAATCAACCTCCTTCATCCCCTAAAAGGTGTAAATTCCACAAAAATAATTTTGGTGACGCACAAAGCCAGAAGCTAGGAACTTTGTTGAGTAGACAAAGTAAGGAAACATGCCCAAACTGTGTCCTGAGTGACTAATAGCAGCAGCGTTACACACGCTGGAGTCTCGGACAACAGCCAGGTGAGAACTGGGGGAACAAAGGCTCTTGCAGTAGAGAAAAGACTGAAGGAAAGCAGTGTCTCAAACACAGGATGATGCTACTGAGCCTCCTTAAGAAAAACTGCATGGGAAAGAAACAAGAAAGGCAGGATATTATTGATGGTTACAGGATGAGCCATATAAGAGCTGCTGAAGATGTCCATTCTCTGCAGCTGACAGTCTCCCTGCAGGAGGCACAGATGCACTAGGGATAGCATTATAACTCATAGGCTACTGGATACAGCACAGCCCCAGCCGCAGAGCTTCAAGCATTTGGCCAGTGTGGTCTGACCAACTCTTCTGGTGTAGCCCATGTTGAGGGTTGGAAAAGAATCATTGCTTCAAAGACCTAGTGCAGCCAGTCCCACAGTGACCCAGAGTGCCAAAGATACAAGATCAACTATCAGAAAAGGAAAGTCTTGAACAACAGTCACAATGGAAATAGAAAGGAAAGAGTATTTTAATATCCAAAAATGAAGAGCATTCAATGGTTAGTTTTACAAACCCTTCATGGACACGGACAGTGCTTCCTTCATGCTAAAGTTGCTCAGACGTCCTTAGAGGTGACTTTTGGTTGGTAGCTGCTCAGATTTTTTTTTGTTTTACACGTGCACAGTAGGAGCCAAACCTTCACAACCAGTTAAACAAGATGTGGTCAGACTTCAAACAAGCTGCTGCATACCCACATTAGGAAAACAATCAATGTGTACTATTATCTCTTAATTTCAAGTTAAAAAAAAAAAACCTAAACGAAGCAAAAGGTTCACTCTCCAGCCAGACTAAGTGAACTTGCGAATTTATGTCTTCCTTTCTCCTCCAATCTCAGTGACACTGGATGAGGGAAGGAAGCCTTCAGATACCAGGCTCTGTCAAAGCCCTTCCTGTGCGTGCCCGAAATGTCAGATGTCTTGCACAAGAATGTTCACAGAATGCTACTTTACGAGGGCAGTTGGGAGTCTGTACAACATCATTGGAAATAGCAGGATGTGAAGCTTCAACCAGATTGTCCTGTCAGAAAAGCACATTCTTTGCGAAAGTATCAGGTATTTATGGGCTACCCTCTAAAGCAGGGGAAGATCACTCTTTGGCAGAAGAGCAGTGGCTATCAGACAGGCCAGTGACGGACTGCTCCAGGAAAACATTTCAGAAATGCTTCTCCAGGGACTGTAGGGAACGAAATACAAAGCTCCTGTTTAAGTATATAAAAACAAGTAAGGACTATACTATAAAAATGAATCAAAGAAATCAACAGCAGATTTCCACGAAGACATGAAGTCTTCCAGATGAACATAGTGCCAACAAACCAGTGTTTTACCACACCAAGGGATATGCAGTTTCAGGCAGGGTTAAACACTTTGCATCATCATCACCTTCTACATATGAAGAACTGAAGTTTAAACTGATCTAGAGATTTTCTCCCCAAAACATTTTCATGAACATGTCCAAATTTCAGTAAAATAAACATTTGTTTTCACATTCAACTGCAAAGATAAATTCTCCCTCATCGAATCTTGGCAGCTTTAAATCACCTTAATTTTTAATAGTTCTTGTCTAAGCTTACAATCATAAAGAACAAAGATTTTAACAGCGTTTCCTAAGTAGTAACATGGATTCCACTACAAATGGATATTAATAATGAGCTTTCAAGAGGGGGGAAAAAAGGAATTCTATGGTATGAAGCATCCACAGAAGCCAAAAACCAAAGATTAGAAATATAGACCTTGCTGTGAATAATATTGGTCTTGCTTGTTCTGTAAAAATAAAACTGACTGTCCAGCCTAAATCATCTAACTAGTACCACTGATAAATTGGGAACAACATCAGCAGAAGATCAAGTTATTCTCAAACACATCTGTTTCAGGCACAAATGACTCTGTAACAAACTGACAGCAGCTGACTTGTGTTCAGAACTGCTGCGTGCTTCCTCCATCGCCCTGTCATTCTTGTTGTGTTGCTAGCTGAATACTTTGCACAGATCCCAGATGCAGTGGGCTCTGACCATCTTCAAAAGATCAACACAGGCTGAGACAGTAGCATTAGCTGCTAAGAACGAACCTGTTAACTAGCTCCACAATTACAAGAGCGGATTATGTTTAAGTAAAGATTTGTACACGTGTATTATATGGGCAAATATTGTACTGATAATTTGAGAAAAAGTGTTCTAGGCTTTTCTAGTGGTGCACTGTGGCACTGGGTGCCCTCCTAAACTCTCCCCACCACTCAGTGTGGCACTTTTTCCCAAATTCTCCATATCAACAATCAAGCAAGGGAGATTACAAGATACATACAAGACACAGCCGCACAGGCTGAAGTTTTGGCTAGGTTCTTCCTGCCACAAGAACAGTGAGTAGCATTAACCAGAAGGGTGTGCATCACATGCTTTGCTTGCGTTTCTCAACAGTGAGTACAAATCAGACAGTTCCTTGGGTTGAAAGAATTATTGGCCTAAATGTAGCTGTGAAAAAAACACACGCCTCGAGCACAGAAAACAGCATGACCTTGGGAGGAAGATGTTTGCAGGGAACTAAAAAAAGATGCAGAACAGTGACTCTGTGGCACAGGACGACAGCAGCTTCAGTACACACACATGCAGACTTAAATTGTACAATTTACCAACCCTCAGGCTTCCACGGCTACCCACTGACATGCGCTCATCTTCATCCGAAGCCTATCAAAAGAAAGTATAAAGACAAGAAAACAATGAAAAGAACATAAATAACAGGCAGTGATGTAAATGCAGGTGAGCTTTGATGGGATAGAAGGAAAGACAGGAAAAGACTTAGAGAATAAAAAGAACTGCATTAAACTCCAAGCAAAAAGTAAATTAAGTCATATCCTGCCCAAGAAACAGCATTTTACTACAGGACAAATTACAAGCTTGCTCAGCTACTCCCAGCTTTACATTCTCAGCCTACAATTGAATATATGAACGTTACACACTCCAGGCAGGTTATTTCCCCATCCTCCATCTCACCCCTTTGTTCTAGCACATTCGCAAGTGCTCTTCAGAATGACAGTTAAGAGGGCAGAGAAGGCAGGAAGTGGGTTTGGGGCTTTATTCAGCTGGGGGGAGGGGAACGTTGTGGGTTTTTTCTCCTTTTAAAAAGGAACTGCTTTACTCATGTCTGTTTAATTAAAGAGCAATGTCTAGCTACAAAGGAAAAGCAAAAGTACATACTAACCGAGGCATTTCTTCGGGCTCTACGTGAATAGCGCTCACTGTCTTCCTACCGAGGCAGCAAAGAAAAACAAAGAGCGAAGAGTTGAAAGGACAGGTCCACCACCAGAGTGTGTTCAGAAAGAAACAAGGAAACTTCAGAGCGTTTTGGAGTCAGTAAGGTTAAGCCAAATACTGGGAGGTGACACCTTGTCGAATCAGAAAACCCCTTTCCCTTCACTCTAATCCCAGCTTTCTTCCCCCTCACATTACTTTACTATACAATTATATTTGTAGAAAAGTTTATGCAGTGCCTTATTTGCACCTCAAAAACATGTTTACATTATGAAGGGCACTCCTCTGCATTTAGGAATCACTATACTTAGAATGCTTTCCAGTTTATAGTTTTGTGAAATAAATCTCAGAAACATTCCATCTGAAATGATGTGGCAGGGCAACTGTCAGCAGTGGGTGCACCTGAGGGCTGCAGCCTGGCTCCTTCTACACCAAAAGCATGTGCACCCTGAAACAGACTAAATGGCTCATCTGTAAGATCAGAGCATCTCCAGTGGCTGGATGCTCCTGGGGACAGCAGGTTTTAAGCAGGGACGCAGCCAACCAGCATATATGCCAGCTAACTATCAAGGAAAAATTATCTCCCACATTGGAAGTCAGCTGTTCCACTGTGTCTTTTGCAGCATGCACTACTTGGATTGTAGAGAAAGGCCACAAGGCCAAGGAACAATAGTTTTCATCCAGCATCACTGCTAAGCGATGTCACGAACTTATGCCAGACAGACACGTGAAGGAAATGTCTCCCAGCCCTTCAGCAATCCTTTCATCTCATGTTATGGCTGTTAAAACAGTGTGATGCAGCTGACGGCCGCATCTGTGTCTAAGTTGCTAAGCCAACCCTAGCAGCTTAGCAACTAATGAAATCCAGGACCAGAAAAGGTGAGCACTGCCATAGTACTACCACTAATGCATCTGGAATGGACAAAGCTAACAGCAGAAGCACAGATAAAACTTGCCTAGCATTTATCCGATGACAGCTTTGTAGAGGTTCAAATTGTAGCAAAATCCACAAGAAATAGAGTATATATGTATTCCCTGCATTAGTGGCTCTATTGGGTCTACATGCTAATTCAGTCTTGAAGTGATAGGATGGAGACAGAGGTCTGTAAAAAGAGATGGCTCTAAATCTGGCACGGGTTTGGTTAATCTGCATTTCAGGTACTGATGTGGATTGCAAGAGCCTGTGTGCCAAGAGCATATTTCCAATATATGGAAATAGCTACTTGGTGGGGTCTCAAACTCTACCAACTGCACAGAACTTCAACACATAAAAGCTGATTAACTATGTTGATCGAGGCCTACCATCCATTGCTCGATGTCGCCCCATTTAGTATCCAGACCACAATATTTCTACAGACAGAAAAGGGAAAAAACTGGATTTAGATGAGAAAGGCAAACACTGAACATTTTGACATGCATTGCCAGCGCACACAGATTCACACATGCAGACTTCACAGTCCATGCTGGTGACACAATCCATTGGGTGCCATGTCTGATGCAGCAGATGCCCCCCAAAAAAACCCAAACAGCTCCATGGGGAAAGGAGCAAAGGGCATAATGAGTCTTGAATTTCTGACCCATTTAAGTCAAGCCTCATTACAAGGGATCTGAACACAGAACATTTCCAGGATGAAAAATGCTGTCAAATTGTGTTTACTGCACAGATTTATCAAATTGGGAGGACAAGTTGAATAAAATGCAAATAATCTGTGTATTCTTATTGTTTTCTGAACTCCCTAGATCTCATTTTTGCCTGTATTTTGATCATCTTGGCAGTGGCAGAGATGGTAGAACAAAACCTTGAGCATCCTTGATCAGAACAGTAAGGCTAGAAAGGTCTCTGCATTTCAGTACCACGCCATACATTTTCCTTGCAAGCTGTACTTTCTAAACTAACTCACAAGTCATATGCTCTTGGCATAATTTTTGGAACTTCCCACTGACCTTGCATTCCCAGCAGACAGCAAATTGCTGAAGACCAACAAGTTCAACAGGATTTTTCACCATTCCCAAACACGCACTTAGAACCTAGTGTCAGGAAGCTCACATTTATAATGGCAACCAGAACATTCCTGTGTGAGGAAAATCACCAGGCTAAAGCATAGTAATGGGCAGATGGAAATCCTGCTCAAGGAAGTACTGGATGTATTTTAGAACAATTTAGGTTATGCATTTTGAGGTTTGTGTATTTGCAGGGAAAAAATGCCTACACTTGCCTGCTTTCAAGAGGCTTGAGGAAGCAGAGTATCAGCAGGTAAAACATTAACTAATGAGCAAAATTTGGAATCTTGTTCCTCATTGAGCTCTGCAGTTTGCATTCACTCAATGGTATTAATGTAATCTGACTTGCACTCCAAAACCCCACTGTCTATTTATTAACAAACTGGAAGAAACATCTGAGCTCTTTGATACTGCATCAGTTTATTCCCACTTCAGAGTTTTCTTTCAACAAAATTATTTTCACCTTCAGGCCATCTTTGTTTTCATCTTAATAGTTCTGAAGAAATACCAAATAGACTATGCAGGGGGTAGCTACATTAAGACATCATGGAGAACCCAAACAGTGCAAAATTCTGAATGCTGTCAGTTTTAACCTGAAATTTTTCAGAAAAGTTACTAGAAAATAAGTATTTAGGCCAGAAATTTGAAAATGTGAAATAAACCCACTGCACTGCAGGTTTAAACAGCATACAAACGTCTATCTGGAGAAAGAGGAGACAACAGTTAACACGACACTTAACCACATCCTATGAGGGCATGGATGCCTTCCCCTCTTGCTCCTGCAAAGTATCTCAGCGTGTGCTCAAATATATCTAGTACCTCTATGCAACGCCTAGCCATGCTGCACTTGAGTGAAACTTCTCCCTTAAACAACATGAAATAAGAGAATATTATTTTAACTACTATGTCTCCAAGCATTGCATACTTCCTCATATGTGCTCGGACTGGTTGCTTCCAGGCAAAAGTAAAACACATATGACAGCATGTTGTAAAACTAAGGTTTATGTAAATCACATCCTGAAAGTGAGCCCGGTTCTTACAGTTATATGAATTCCAGCTGGTCAGGATTGTGTTCAAGAGCAGAACCTACAGATTATGCTTTGTGGTAAATCAGATCAGGTAAAGCCTTATTAGAGGCTCCCTCTTCCCCAAAGAAAAAATGTACAAGATTTTCTGACACTACTAATTGATTTAATTAAAACAAAAAAAAAATCCCACAACAAAAAGTGAAAAACCTACACATATCCAAGGGGACAAAAGCATCCTAAAAACTCAATATAAAGACAGAAGACCCCTTCTCACACATAAGAAGGGCCCATAAATAGTATTTCGTACTGCCTGCCCTTGGCTCTGCTTACTTTCTGACATAGGCATCTGAATTCACTTCTGCGAAAGAGAGATGAGGAAGTACTCCCTGAAAGACTTGTACAGAAGTCTCTTTGTCCACCCATTTGAAGTGATATAGCTACATGCTTCACATCCCCAAAAGAAAATTGTTAATGAATGCAATTGCCTTGAGACTATTTCTATTTGAATTTAAATAACACATCTCACACTGGACCGAGCCAGTAGCATCTGAAGTTTCAGGTGTTTTGCTTCAGACACTTCCCAATCCTTTCTTTAAGTCACCTGCTCTCTTCTGCCACAAGGGATCTGGTGGGAGTGAAAAGTGAAAAATGCATTCATCGTTTAGCTGGATACCTCTTCCAGACTCAAATTCTCTTCTACCCTGAAAATTGATATTAAAAATCAATAATTAATGACATTAATACCATTGAGAGAGAATTCCAGATCAGACTTGCTCACTAAGTGACAGTGAAGCTGCTAGACTTGCAAACTCAACATGGGATGCCATGAAGCTAACCCACTTATCTCCTCATCCATGTCAGGACACCAAGAGTAAACAACTTCTTTGCCTTCCGTGGGACTGCATATGTACCAGAAGATTAAATTAGCTCCCATAAAGGAGATTGATAATGAGCCTGTTGATCCACAGAAAGATGTTAATTTGATTCACCCAGTAAGTAGTCAACTCCAGAAACAAATACAAGATTAAGATGGGTTTGTCATCAAATTAACCAAGTCAGGATTAAGCACAAGAGCATGATTTCAGTAGTTGCCTTCATATACATATAAACTTGGAGAGGAGAGCAGCATTTCCAGAAGCACACACACTGCTACATCGAGACAGGGAAACATGCAGTGAGGGCCCAGGAGTATCAGAGCAACACAAGCAGGCTGTTGTATCAGGAAACATCTCACTCAGCAAGCAATTAAAAAAAAACTAGGATAAAAGTCATTCAGTATAGCGGAAAATGAGCAGGCTTAAAGAAATCCATGCTTTCTCTCTCTCTCTGCGAATAGCTCTAAAGAAATTTCGCTTTCTATGTACTGCACAGTTCACGTGCTGCAACCACAGAACAGCAAAAGAAAACCCCAAACTCTTGTTACATAGCAGGTGACCTCTGTTACAGCTCTTATTACTATTAGCTGAGCCACCTCTTAAGAGTTATGAGAAGGGAGCTGGGAAGAGGGAAGAGATCACGACTTTAAACCAAGTGGGCAGAGTATTAAACAACATAGAAGCATCTGAAACTTTTTGGTCACGCTGGAAGAAAGGCCGTACAGTTTATTTACCAAAAGATTACGAACTCAAACACAGTGTCCCTGATTTACTTCAGTGACTTTCTGCATGCAAAGTCATCTGAAAGTCATTCCTGCTGGCACCTGTTAGGTGCTCACGCAGCCTGAAGTATGTGCAATGATGCACTTGGCCTTCAACAGCAAAGCAACTGCACGGCTCTTAGCGATGCAGAGAGCTGCCAAACCCAGCTAAGATGGCTGCTCTGCAAAATTCTTCTCCTTATTGCTTATTCCTTGTCAAATAGTCAGAGGAAAAGATGATACTAAGTGCCTAGCCAAACAGGTCACCTTCCCCCTCTCCCCTTTATTACCCACTTCACAAGGCTATGGGAGGAAAGGAAACATGAAGGCATGGAAACATAAAGCCTGCTGGGCATCTTCCATTCTTAAGAAGTTTTTCTGAAGTGCAGACAAGACTCATGTGAGAACACACACACACACAAACAAGAATGAACGAGCAAGCCCTACCTTCTGAACTTGATAGATCTAAGGGGGAAAAGGGAAAGGAAAGAAACAAGGAAACAAAAGCTAGCATGAATCAATGAACAGCAACGCAACACTCTGTAAGCCAGCCTAGGGGGGAAAAGAACTCACTTATGCAGAACATACAGCAAAACATGAATACAAAGAAACACATATGCAAATTCTGTTAAGTCGGGTAAAATGAAAGCAGGGGTTACACTCCAGGCTTCCTCCAACATGGCTTGCTAAAGTACAACACTCCAATGTGCCTACCTGCTGGCTTCTAGGAGGTGCACGGACATTTGCTCCGTGGACAACTGGGCAGAAAAGCAAGCCAGCTGGAGGGCAGGGCCTCCTGCTTTCCTAACCCTCCTCCTTCCACTGTCCAAATACTCACCTGGGATGGCAGCTGTTCATCTATCATTACAGTGAAAAACAAAAGGCACTAACTACAGGCAATCCGTGCTTCTGTTAAGGACAAAGTTTTCTTTAGCTGATGAAACAATTATAAAAAGCATCAATATTACAAATCTTTCAGCTGTGTACAGGACAGCATCAACTTGTGCAAGAGATTTTCGGAGCATTTTAACGTGTACTGCCAGCACTGGAGGATCTCTGCAGGTTTCGTTCCTCTTCCTCAACCCAGTTTTCCATGTTTCCACTGATCCTCATGCCATTTTGCAGGCAGTCATTTCACATCAGGTACATTTATATGTACCTCTGCATCTACAAAGCTGTTCTGCAGACTTGTGCGGGTATAACAATATACAAAAGCATTACAGCTGCAGTAAGACATCTGAATTTTGCTGAAGTGGAGCGCTGCCCCCGACAGATCAGCTCTGTAAATCGATGAGAAAACAGAAAACATTTTTCAATCTATTTTTATCTTGTGCCTCTCCAAGGATTTCTAAAGCAAGAGACCCCCTTCTTGTTCAAAAGTTACCTAACTGGTACCCAAGTTCAGAAGGAAACTGTAGCTTCATTCTCCATGCTCCTCTGCTGAGCACCTTTTGAGCTTTGTAGCTGTAGTGGAAAATGACAATGGTGTTCATGCTGTCAGCTGTCTTACTGCCTGTGTTCCCAGATGAGCACTGATGCCGAATGAATGCGATGCCCAGCCCCTCTGCTATATGAATGGGACCTGGGGGAAGGGGACAGTGCTCCAATTCCAATCCTTCCACTGGTCAGAAGGTGGCAGGGCAGGCAATCCCCATACTTCTGGATGTATACCCATGGATATTTGCCATCCATGGCCCTCCTGGGCCACCTCAGGTGAACCCAGATCCCACTGCTGGGTGCAAAGCATGTTCCCTTCAATCACTGCCTCTGCGACTGGCTCAGGTTCTCTTTCCTGACTGCAAAGGACAAGTGCAGAAGCCAACTTAATATCTTCGAAGCGTTAATTCCTATTCCTACAAATGCACAGGAGATAACTGAGACCCACATTTAAAGCGAGCTTTCCCACACAACTAATCACCTTGCTTTATCTTGTGCTAAGAATGCCCTTAAGAGCAAAATGAACTAAAGCCTCCTACAGTTCCCAAGAACACACAGCGACCCTGATCTGCATATGCAGGCTGATTTTCATACATTCACACAAGACAAGCACTGCAGTTTTACATGTGGCAATTAGCAGGAGCCTGTTACAGGTTTAACATCGCCACGCTGTTGTTTCACCCACGGTATGCTCCTTTTAAATATACCCTGCCAGGGCTTGGCTAACAGGTAAAGCTGAGCTTTGGGGCACACTGACACTGCTTGCACACCGACAATGCTCTCTGATAGCTGTTCTATGCCTTTGGGACAACACCATAGATCCTCTGTTTTTCAAATGCACTGCTTCAGGCTGAGCATAGCAGGTGTCCCTGCTGTGTGCAGAACAGCACAGAAAGCCTTGTGCCCAGGACCCAGACTGCCAATGGCCAAGACAACAACGAGGCCCTTGTTTCGGGCCAGACACTCTGCAAGCAGTGCAGAGGGGCGCAGGGACAGAGCCGAGTGCCATACTGGAACCGTCTCAACATTTCGTAAACCTGGGATTTTTTGGTCAGCCCCATAGCATGGCCACAACTGCTCTGCACCAACGCAACTGATCTCTCTCTAATCAGCGTAGTGCCCTTGTTAGATAACATGGTACAGGAAGAAAGAACTCTTAAACAATAATCTCTATTATAAATGTGCCCCCCACTAAGAGCTCAACAGAGCTAGTGGAACTTCTGAGCAACAAGAAGTCTTAACAGAACTTTCCTCTATTATGGTATTGCAAAGAATATGCTTTGCCCACACTGTTAGTGGCAGACCGCTTTCCCAGTTTCCTCAGCACATGAATTTTGCTACAGAAGTAATATCTGACATAGAAATAGCTTGAATGGGGCAAGACCAAGCTAGTGCAGCACAGTTTGATGGCAGCAACAAGCAGAAATTTCATCTATTAAACACACCTGTACCTTCAACATTGTCCCTCCCCTAACGTCCCTGTGCACCTTCACACTATTTGGGCAAGAAAGACACAGATTATCCTTCACGAGCTCCTTAGTTTCTTCCCCACATACATAAGCAGCAAGTTTCATGGTCAACCATCTCTCTCGCATTCAAACACCACTGCTTTTCTCTAGCTTTTCCTACACTGCCTAGGATCTGAAATGGCTCCAAACACTCCCAAATGCCAGCTGTACCACGAGCTGCTGACTCAGCTCAGGCTTGCAGCTACTAAATCCTAGCAAGGAAAAAAAGGGCCTAAGTCATGGTCAACAGGACGTGCAAGCAGATCAAGGGTGTTCTCAAGTCTCCTGCCCACATTAGCTTGGCTTTAGTACTTTTACATTCACAGGCTGCAAATGACATGGGGAAAAAAAAAACACAACAAAACACCGGTAACATATTTTACTTCACCAAAGCATGAATGCAAAGGGGGAAGTATGTGCAAATAAGTCTGTTGGCAAAGAAAGAATTTACAAAACTGCAAAGACAAGTGTTGTGCTATGCCTGCACAGCGAGAGCCAAAAATGAAGCGAGGAGACATGTACAGAGCACTTGCCTTGAACTAAAAGCAGAAGCTCATCTGCTGCATGAACTGCCATGCAGGAACCTTATCCTGCAGATTACAGAGTGGGAGGAGATCTCTCTCTCTTCCCTTCAGGCTTTAAAACACTGGTCTCCCCATGTCAGTCCTCAAAGAGACAACTGAGTCTTGCCAGCAGAACACGCAGAAGATACTCCTACGTAAAACATTCTTCCCAGTTAGCAATTAATGTTGTGGCTTTAAAGTGTCTTGGTACATAATTGTTTAATGTTCCTTTAAAAAAAGAAAACTTGAATAAGTTTTATTGCAAGCTCGTACAAGAAAAAAATACACAAGAAAATCTCCTCTTTAGCTCGGTAATCCCACTAGAATTTACAGTTTGTCACTCAGAGCAACTGAGCCGACTCTTGCCTTGTTCTGCTGTGTGAATTAAAAATAAACGTCAGAATGCACGCAAGTATTTGACTCAGTACCAAACATAATTCTACAGTAGAAACCAGATCGACTGATCTTTGACTCAGCAACTGTAAGCCAAATACTTAAAGGCCATGGCAGCGGATAACACAGGGCCCAGCAGTGCCATGGCTCCCATCAGCAGGGTGGGACCAGTGGCCAGGAAGCAGGCACAGGACTAAGTGCCACCTATTGCAGCCACCCACACAGCTGAGAAAGTGCATTGGCATTTGCCTCTCCTGCACAGACTGCATGCTGAAGGATGCCAGGAAAACCAACAGTAACCTCCCTATTAATCGTTTACATCTTTGGTGGAGAACAACAAGTAGCACAGAACAACAAGTTCCCAGAGCTGTGTTTAGCAGATCCGTGCCTTTCCTAGAGCCTCATGACGAGGAACCCTTTCTCTGCCAAATACATATAATCTGAGACTGACCACCACCCCTGTCTTCACAGATCAGTACGTATCAGATCACAGCTCCAGTGCTCATGTTCTTTCAGAGCAGGCTCCTCATTTACCCAGCTAACTTCTCTACGAAACTTGGAGGCACACTCTTCTCCTCAGCTCCCTCTGCCTGAGAGCACCCTGGCACACTTGCCCTTCCTGCTGCCTGCCCTAAGATGGTATCAGGCGATCAAACAACACCACCTCCTGCACCTGGAATCCTGCTCCACCGCAGAGACCTGCAGCAGCCTTCCCCTGGAGCTTTACCACATCTCACGCTGCACACAGGGAGTTTCTTTCCAAAAGCCTCTCAGTACCCTTGTATTTCAACATGAATTCACTAAACATGCCCTTCTGCATAGACTAACAGGGGCTCAACCCATACCTTCAGCAAGCACGCTCATAACCATGCAAAACCATGCTGCCTGATAAATACGATTTTAATTTCCAGAATAATCAACTATGCTGGAGTTTCTGCTGACAGTTCTGTGTGCTACATTAAATTGTACCAAACGAGGAGCTGGGTATGGCGTCACACATCCCCACCACTTACTGATGAGCTTTATTACACAGTTGTGACTAATCTTTGGTGCATTCTACACACATAAGCTAGCCTACAGAACACGGCCTTTTAATAGCATCCTAATAAAATGGTTGCTCCTACATATAGAAACATTTATGGGAACAAGCACGACAGATACCTGGTGCGTTTTTATTTCTGGCAAGAACATCATTACTTAAATCATATACCTAGACTCACGATGCAGAGGTTATCCAATTATTTTAAAGCTAGGAAAATGAGGGACAGACTAAGAAATATCATTAATATTAGATGGTGAGCATGAGGGAAGTCAGTTTCCAGTCCACATCCGAATCATTACAACACCCTACTGCAGTGCCAGTGGGAGCTATACTGCTTTGTTTATAGCTTGTAACGCTAACATCTGGAAGCCTGTAACCCAGACTAACACTATATATATATTCAAGTGATCCACGCTCCACAAGCAGTCTGTCAGAGCACGTATGCTGCTTCAAGCACCGAGTATACACATATGCAATAAATTTACTTATTGCCTTTTAATTCCCATAACTGGCTCTAAAAGCCTCCTGAAGTAGTAGAGCAAGTGTTTTAAGTTCTGCTTATTTGACATGTGTGAATGTACTATTTATTTCCCTGAAAAGTTTGAGAAGGAAAAGGAAGATGGCAGACAACAAGCTGTACAGACACCAGTATCACAGTCTGTTCTCTCCCAAGAAGAAGGGGAAGGTGCCAAATCTCCTGTGTTGCTTCCTACTAGGAATTTTCTTTATCTACGCTCTCCTTACATTTGCAATACATCTGTGGCAACAATAGCTTCGAGCAGTCATCCTTGTTAGCTCTACCTTGTATCTGGGGGCTGAGATGAAGCTATGTGAAAAATTCAGGGAATATCCAAAGCTTGTGAAATGTTAAACAATTGTGTAGTCACGTTTTGAGATCTATGCCAGTGAATTACAAAACGGATTGTAGGGAATATCTGAGTGAGCTTGCACTCAATTTCATACTTCAGAATGACATGCTGTACCATTCAAATTCCATCTACATAAGGAAATTTCCACCAAGTTTCAGATCAGCTATCTGCAGGAGCACGCACAAAATCTTTTCAAGCTTTAGCTTTCATACCAACATTTCAGTTCACAAGGATGCCCTTTGCAGCATCAGCTTTTAATCTTCAAGGGGTCATCAAGTCTCATTAGTATTATCCGCCAATCAGATGGTAACACCACCATCAGCTCCCATGACACCCATATTTAGTTTGCTGCCCAAACAAAATATCTTGTGTTTGTTTGCCATGGAGTTTCCAAAGGCTATTAAGCCAATCCCGGCTCTTGGGCTATGGGCACATCACAATGCTTGATGGTAACAATGCTTACCCACAGTCTAGGCCTTCTGAATGTGGTCCAGGTTACAAGAAACATCCTTCAGAAAGCAGCAGCTGGAGCACTGACAGGCTCCTCTCTTCCACAAGCACCGTGCTTGCAGTAATGCTCCTCTGCAGCTCTGACTTCTGGTGTGTCTGCAGGTATATCTAAACCCTGCTGCAGCTAAGGGGTGTTAAGAAACATTCAAACATGCCTCAGCTAGATGAGGCACTTTGGCACAACACTCAGTATGGGCAAACTGCCCACCTGCTTCTGCTCCAGGGAGGTTACTGCAACCTGATTCGCCATTTTCAAGCTAAACCAAATCCTTCTCTGCACCCCAGAGCACACATCTATGTTTAATCTTCTTACTTATGCCCCTAGCCCCCAACTCCTTATTTCTTCCCTTCCCAGAAAAACTGAGTAATATACATTGATTGTTGTTGACCTTGTTATGCCTGTGCTGTTGTTTCACTAAATGCACACCAAGCAATGCAAGTTTTAAACTCTGCTGGTTCTCACCACTGGTCCACCTGTGCCAAACTCTGCCTGTAGCCCCATCCTGATAGCTTTAACTTGTACAGTTTCAAAATAAACCACTACTGTGTTTCCTAAGTGGAGATAACAACACTGAGTACAGCTCTTGGTTGCCAAGCACAACAGAAGCAGAACAAACTGCTTGGGTCTTCACAATCATTCATGATGATTCCTACAACAGAGACCCATGACCTCACACATACTGACACACAGAGGCACATACTGACTGCGTAAAAACAATGAGCTCTTCCCAAGACTCCAGAGCAGGCGATGTTTTTCCACATCCGGTCCCCTTGTATCAGTTACCAAGTTTTCCTTCTGCTCACAACAGACCATCGTTTTTATGAATAGGGCAATCACAATGCTCACCTCTGTTTGCAAGTAGAGAGCTACAGGAAGGCCAGGAGTCTTCCTCACTATTTCTAATGAAGTGCTAGGAATCCACCCCAAGAGCACACACAAACAAGCCAGGTATCTTCAAAGTTTAATATTAAACAATGATTACAAACTAACCACCAGTGTTCTGTGTGAATAATTATACCAGCTTCACTGAAACGAAGTTGTTGCCACAATCCCTAATTTCAATCATTCTATTTGCTGTGATCAACCAACAGAGCAGCACTGGCTCCACACAGACTAAGGCTTCAGCAAAGCACAGGTTAACCCTTGCCTCCAGGACCTGGGATCACCTTTAAGAAAGTTGATGGGCAATCTGTCCCCCACACCATGGACGTACCTCTTTCTGCTGCCGCTCAAGTTCTTTCATCCGGATCTCCCGTGCCTCTGCCCGCGCTGCTCGCTTTGCCGCCAGCCTTGCTTCAGCCTGTGGATGGGAACACAGCGATGAGACCAAAGGCAGCCAGTTCAGTGTGAGGCACGCGCGCTCAGGGTGAGAAATACAGAGGCTAGGCTTGGTAAGGCTGTAAACACACCTGTAGGAGTTAATTCCCTACTGCTAGTAATGGCCCTGCCTTCCATAACTCGTTATGCTTCACCAGCAGGTAATACAGCCGAGTGTAGGCACCAACCCCAGCGAGCAGCTGCCTTGAGATGCACCCTGTTTCTCTGTAATTACTATTTGTGCAGATAGAAAGGAAGTGCTGCAATGGAGAAAACAGTCAGGTTTATTTACTTATTTCAGAAAGGCCGGTCTGGCTTGTTTTTTTTTTCCCTCCCCTGCGGTGCACATTATTTTTTTATTGATGAATTAATTAGACAAACAGCAAACACATTATCTGCCATTTTCTCCAAGTGCTGACACTGTGCACATGCAGGCACGGCAGAAGAACTACACTCAGCCAAGGCTAGAATGATCCAGGCAAGGAAACGGGGAACCTGAGAAAATGCACCAGCTCAACTACAGCATCCAGATGGAGGCATTCAAATCCAAACCTCTCCGAAGTGGATGCCTGCCAAGCACGGGCCTCCCATGAGATCTATCGAGCTTCCTCATTTCATCAGGGTTGGAAGTGCCAGAACACGCTGCAAAGTAACATTTTTAATTATCTGCTTTTAAACCCAGGCAAAAACAGGAAGCCTCATGTGCAAAGTCAGCTCAGGCTCTGTGCAGTGGGACTGCAAGCAGTTCCCCCGGCGCAAGTCGGAGAACTTGGGAGGGAGCAGGAGGGACAATGTGCTCTCATCATCCTGGGTGGACACTCAGCTCCTCTCTGCTTTGAGAGCTTTACTGTCAATGGAACACCATTTCAGCAGAAAAAAAAAAAAAACCATAGTAATGCCCAGGTCAAGCTAAAAGAGCACCAACTTTTTCACTGGTACTCACAAACAGAAGGATACTCAGGAGAGGAAAAAAAAAAAAGAAAAATGTGTCACATTTTCCCTTTTCCCCCCCTTGTAAATACATTCAACCATTCAAACTAGCAGAAAGATCACTACTGTCTTCTCGTGACAGAAAAGGGCTAGTGTAAACACAGCATAAGCTCATGTACAGAAGTCTGGGAGCCCTGCAGTATTGCAGATCTTCAATCCTCATCAAAAATAGCAACAACAAAAAAATCTGAATTAGATGGTCCCTTGGCAAAAAAAACGAAGTTCACATCTCCCACCTTACACAGGGAACACCACGAACAGGGGTCCTAAGACTCCAGAATCCCTGCCACCCATGGATATAATTTACCTATGATGTTCGTTACCCCATATTATAAGGGCCAAGGGATTCACACACTTGCTAGCTGTATTGCAGAAGCATATATTCTCCAGACCTGAGCACAACACACAATGAAATGAAGCAACTTGGGAAATGAAGAAACTTTTAAGATGCAAGGGAAAAAGTACGCTCTGCAAGCAATTCTAAGTCCTCCCTGGGAACAAGGCTCGCCCATTCCCTGGATACTGACTGCAATAAATCATTTTTTTCCTTTGTGGAACACCCCATCAGATGATGCTATATATACGTATATATGATACATTTTGGTTTCAAGTGTCAATCCATGGGTAGTCTCTAATTTATTGTATTTCAGCTTTGAAGTCCTTGCCTGCTCATACAAAGCCAATTTTCAAACCCTAAAGACATGCAAGAGTAAAAATACATTTTCCTTTATTATCTTTGGCTTGGCTTATATCCTGGAACTAGCATATGTTTTTTATGAACTTCGTCTTTCCAGGACCACATGGCTCTTCAGCAGTTTGTACGTCATGACAAGCAAGAGAACAAAATATTCTGAATCCTTTTCAACAGCTTTAGAACCCTTTTTTTTTTTTTAAGCTTATCAAATCCTGCCATTAGCACATACCTTACTGATTTGCAAGAAGTCAACAGAATGTTATTCCACCCTGAACACTACCTAGGACTTTATCACAACTCCATGGTATCACATCAAAGCAGCACAGAGGCATTCAGCATCCAATTCAGACCGTGCTGCTCTAGACTTTGTCCAGTTGGGTCTTGAAAACCTGCAAGGCTGGAAGCTCTGCAGCTTTTCAGGGCCACCGCTCTGATGTCTGACCATCCTCTGAGTGATTCTCACTTTCTGCTGTGTCAGGTCTGAAGCCATACTATCGAAATTTAAAGTCTGTCTTTTTATTCCCCTTCCACACACCTCCCACAAAGAGCTGTTCCCAGAAAGCCATCACCTAGCAAAGGGCAGAAAGCCACCCAGCCACACAAGCTGTGTCCTATCTCAGTGTTTCCAAACTCTTCTCAACTGAGGCTATGCACAAGCCTCTGGAGAGCATGATGGTCCCTAAACAATCCACGTCTGTCCTGTGGGATTATACTTGAACCACACTTTCAATGATAAAATGACGGAAGCAGAATGAATGTTTCTGATATTCTAAAAGTAGCCAGGTGACAAAACAGGTATCACGCATGAGATCAGAGTAAGTAAATCAAACTGGGTAGGGCCTAATCCACACCTCACACTTCATGAGTACAGTTTTACTGAATTCCAGCTTGAAGTGGAGAAGCAAGCCTAACATGGAATGTAGCCTGCAGCAGGTGTGGAAGACCAACAGGAACCATCACAGATTTTCCTGTGCAAAAGCACAGCTCACCTGCTGACAGTGGCAGCCACCCCAACAACACAACATGCCACAGAGATGCAAAGAATCCTAACGTGAGCCAAACTGACATCTACAGACTTCAGAGAAGCATAACAGTGTCACATTTATTATGGACTTCTTCCTCAAAAGCAGGAGCATGACTCAACTTGTCTATGTTTATCAAACCACACACACAGGTTCTGTTTTTGCGTTAATAGTGCCCTGCTATAAATACCCTGGTTTTTTGCACACCCTGCAAAGGGCAGCTCTGACTTCACATTTCTCTGTGCTGACTACACCAAAGTGGGCTCTATCTGAATGGGGTTGGAAACAGGCTCAACCAAGCACCCGTCAAACACCAGACCCAAGTCACCTCCAAGGCAGAGGCAGATGCCCATATCCTGCATAGGACTCAGCGCTCAGTGTGCTACAGACACAGATGTATGCAGGCTTCTGCAACTCAGACTACAAGAGCTGAAATGGAAGTCTCAAGGCTGCCAAAATAAATAGCTATTAAATGGATCTGAGATGGAAAATCACTAAGATCGAAAGAAGCTAGTCTTAAAACCATATAAAATTCACTACCGACTCCATGAGCAATACCTCAGTCAGAAGTGGCAGATCACTGGCAAAAACACACGAATAAAAACACAAAGCCTAATTGCACTCATTAAAAAGCCTTTGTAACTTCCCTTTATGAACTATTGTGCATCTGACAAGGAATGCTGGCAGCTTCAGCTACATTGTGCGTGTCATCCAAAATAAACCCTAAGGGGCTTCTGTAAAGCCTGTGGGAAAAACAAGAAGAGAGACAGCACATTGCTCAGAAGAACATGGAAATCTACACCAGCTGAAAAATAATCACCTTAATTCAAGGGAGTTGCTCAAACACTCCAGCTACACATCCCGCATTTTTGTCATTTTATTGCAATTGCCCAGAGTGATTTATAGACACAGAGCCCCATAGCAAACACCCTACTGCACTGCAAAACGCCAGCTGCTTTTGTTGGTCCACTTGCTCTGCACTCCAGAGCCCTGTTTAGTTTCCAAAGAAAAATCCAGTGCTGTGCAGATCCTTATCGTGCATTAAGGAGTTCAGTACGTTCAGCACTGAGCAGGCTAACACACAGTAACTAGGTTCACTATTGACGAGAAAAGGCAGGTACTGGGTATGAGCTGGATAGGGCGAGCAGCAATTCCATCATCAATCGGCCCACAGCACAGGACTGAGGGGAGAACTAGGAATCTGAGATGGCTGAAGCCACCCCAACCCTCTTCAGCCACCTCCCACCAGTGAGGCGTGCTCTGCTTGCACCTGCACCCAGCACTAATGCATGAAGCATGACGACGACGGAAGCAAGGGCTTCCCAGCCTGGAGAAGCTGTCTGTTCATTACTGTCTTGATGAGGGAATTCTTTGGGTGACTTGGTTAGGCAGACGCTAATGACACACATCCTGGAGGTGTGCATTCTTGGAGCTTTTCCTTTCCGAAATGTTCAAGGGGTCATTGTTAAACTGGAAGCCCCAAGAAACAGCCAACAAAGGCAGGAAATTATGCTGCTTTTCTGAGCACTGGAAAATGACTATGTTGACTTACCGCACAGCTACACTTACAGAAGGTTGCAATCTATACAAAGCACCCCTTAAATCCAACGTACTCAAAGTGATCCACTTTGAAGACTAACAGCCAAGATTAGCCTTGTACTTATGTTTTTCGTGTAGGGCTGAAGCACTGGTTTGTAAGCACAAAAATCAAGCTCTCAGATCTCATTAGCAGAATAATTTTAAGTCTGTCCAACTAAAATACACCTGCAAACTATACAATAGCTATTACATATTCCTGTAACAACTATTCTCAGGCTAACATAAGCTTCTTGCCTTATGCTTAAGACAGAATCAGCAATTTGTGTTTGCTGCGAGCATAGTTTCTCATGAGTTCTGCCATCCCAGCCCTGTACCCTGCATGGAAAAGCTTTTTTTCTTCAAGTGTTACACAACTATTCACTCCATTTACATAAGTTACATGCTTTATTAGGCAAAAGAAACCTGCCAAGGTTTGGTGTACTCCTAAAAAGTGTAAGGTTTATTTACACAAGCAGAACCTGATTTGCAAGACTCTCATGAGGCAGCAAACACATGTCTATCAGCTCAACCTCTGCTGAGCGATGGCAGCATTTTCCTTCACCTTGCCTTCACCCGAGCTCCTGGAGCTCACCGTGAATAATCACATGCTCCTTCACATTGAAGCAAGGGTGTCAGTAAGTGATGATGCTCAGAGGTCAGAGCAGCATATCTACCTGATGTTTTTTGCATCCGAGCTGGGAGTGTAAGTACACTTTGCACCACTTACTCATATGACAATCAGCTGATGAATCACATAGGGATTGGTCAGCCCACATCCTGCCCAGCTCTTCACCTTTCTCTTACATGCAAATAACTACTAAATATAAAGGTAAGGATCCCTTTCTAATAACCACAGGCTACTGTTATCCTTCAGACGGGGGGGCCATTATGGACATGTCTGATGGCTTCCCTCTGCTCCACAGGGTGATAATGAGGGAGCAACCAGGAGAATGACAGCTCACGTCAGCAGCCCACATCAGCAGCCCAGTAACTCCTCCATTACAGTTCCATGGAGACACAGGGCTGCTTTCAAACTTCAGTTAGGAAGCATAGAACAAATTAAGTTGGTGCATCTGCTTCCATACCAATTTGAAAAGCGAATAATTTACATTCCTATACTTTATTTTTAAAAGGGCCTAGAAAATTCAAAGCATCTGGAAGAATTAGCTATTTATGGGTGCGAATCAGTGGCAATAATAGGCACCTCATTATCACCCACTGATGCAGAGGTGTTGTAAATTACACAGCATGTCCAAAACGAGACAATTCTCACAGACTGTTCCAAATCTTACAAACACACACACACACAGCAGAACTTTCTCTAAGTATCTATGATTACTGTGCTTGAATTCAGTCAAAGGCACGTGCAGCTGTAAAACAGAGCAGAAACCTGCAGGAAGCAACTTAAGAGCACAGCATTGCTCAGCAGCTCGCTGAGTGGTCAAGAGCTTCACTGCACACAGCTGGGACGTGCTGTAACCTGGGCTGTAACACAGACTACAAAGACACTGTCCCGGCAGAGGTGGTAAAACCAAACCCACTAAGGTTTTACCTGGAGGCAGGCACGTTCAGTGCAAATACACCCAAGAGGGGACACCGCTTATTAAGCGTCCTGAGAGCCGATTAAAGGCTGAGCAGCCCATGAAGGGCTAAATGAGCACCCTTACCCCTGCCCGGCTGTGATTTTGACGATGAGGCAGCCGCAGCACCCCTTCCTCCCGTCGTCTCCCCCCATCCACCCACTGCCGTACCAGTTTCTGGGCCTCTGGGCTCAGGCAGTCCGCTTCCGTCGGCATGGCTGCAGCTCGATCTTCGCATGAAAAAGGTGAAAAGACCCACACGGCTCCCCAGAGCCCACCGCCAGGCTCGAGCTGCGCCACGCCCAGCGGGGGGAAGCAGCACGGCGGAGACACGCGCACTTCCCGGAGCCGAAGTCCGAGCGCAGCAGCGCTCCGTGCCCGAGGGCTCCCGGTACTCGCTCCCCGCGGCCGCTCTGAGTCAGCAGCGTGCTCCAGCTGCAGAGCCGGCAGCGCCCGCCGGCACCGATGTCACAGCTACACGCGCTTCGTGGTTTCTTGGCGGTTATCAGCACGCTGACTGCTGCTTCTATCGATTGCTATTCTAAAATCCCTCCCAGACCCACGCTGGTTTTTGTGAAGCGGCTTATGTTAGCGCTAACATAAAGTAGCATGCTTCCCTTAAGCAGTTTATGGAGAGAAAGCAATTGTGAGAACGGTTCCCGAGCTTCCCAGGCTGGTATCCTCCTTCATATGCTGGAGGGAGATAAACACCAGCGACAACGGCACAACTCCCCGCTCAGTCTATGACCGCCCTCTGGGCAGCACAGCCGAGCTACATCTCTGAGCACACCAAACATAACTTCCGGAAGCACTTGAACAGATGCTTACATATAGACATTAACACAATCAGCATTTACATCCCAGAAATAAACCACTCAACTGGTGCTAATTTGTTGCAATTATATCAATACGGTGCGTTGCCTTGGGTAGAGCTGAGCTCAGAACTGTGGTGTTAGCCCGATGCTCCAGAGTAGGCTTTATTCGTTCAGAAACAGCAATTATACTCTAAGCAACACACAAGCAAACTGTAAGCCCCGGACAAAAAGCATCTTCTAGGTCTCAAAGTGCTGTAGAACAGCAATCAGGAACATTGCTGGACTTCATCTCTCCTGATGACACCAAGGGGGAAAAAATGAAAAAAATCAGAATTAGAGGTTATAAGCATTCAGGTGGCCCTTAATGGGACGACACCCTATGCTCTACCTAGGAACAATTACAGTGCACAGAGCAGAAACCTTGGCTCCCAAGAAATTAGTGCCATCTCTCAATTCCTCCTGATTTTGCCTGAGAAGCAGAGGCGAGGACAGGGAGGAAACCATCAGGGCATTAAGAAAATCCAGCGCCTGAGCAGCTCCTTTTACCCAAAAAGGTTTTGTAGCAGCAACAATAGCAAGCACCACGAGTCATCTCTTCCTGGCACACGGTTTGGAGCTGCAGACAAGCAAAACAGGGTGCTCCCTTAGCAACCAAACCCTGCTCTCTTTCCTGGTCACCAGCAACCAAACCCTGCTCTTACTTTCCTGGTCACCGGCAAAGGTTGGGACTTCGTGTAGTCTCCGCCCAGCAGCTGAGGTCAGTTTTTCCATGAGCTGCCTGCTTCGCACGAAGAGCCCAGTTCTCAAGCTGGCAGAGCACCCTGTTCCTGCATTTTCCATGCTGCTGACAATATTTTAGCTAATTTGGAAACGCAGGCACTATTTCGCATTCAGAAGGTAACCAGCTGGCTGCTTTTGCTGGCAATTGCAGGGCCCAGCTACATCCCATTGCTCCTGGACAGGCCAGACAGACGCACTGCTCCTTGGTCACAGGCACTGGGAGGGCACTCCAGCCTGCTAAATTTCCCTTACGCTCTGACATTCTCTGCTCTTGCTGACAGAAATTTAACACGACTGAAAGAAGAGCAAATATTCCAGGTCCTCACACAACTTCCGATGTCCAGTAGCCCCCTATAGCCCCATATCCCCCTATATCTACCCCTATAGGCTCCCCACAGCCCCCTGTAGCTCCATATCCCTCCCTATAGTCCCCCAAGAGCCTCCTATAGCTCCATATCACCCTACTGCCTTGCTCAATGGCTGCAGTCTGGCAACACTGCTTTTGTGCACATCCCCCAGAGGTTATCCTGCAGTGCCCAGCTTGGTGCAGCAAAGCACTGCAGAAACCCCAAAACCAAAACCAGCTGGGAAGTGCACTCCTGGGTAATGGCAGCTCGCCCTGAGGCAGGACAGGAGCCAGTCCCTGAAGTTGATTCTTCAGGAAAAACGTCTTTCCTCACATGGGAAAGCATGATAACTCAGCGTGAAGAAGTATACTGAATTTTATGGGAGCTTAAAATAGGTGATTTGCCATGGCTTTCACGATCAATGAGAATTCACCTCCCCTCTAATTTACTGGCAAACCTGTACAGGTTTCTGTAGTACGTGTCACTAAGAAGATACACCAGAAACGTGAATACTTCCTATAAAAGGCCTGTGTTACTGATAATCTCCCCCACACACACCTTTTTTCAATTACTTCCAAAACCAATATAGAGCCCAAGATGTTTGTTTTCACTTGGCTTACTTGAGAAAGCACTTCATACCTCAGGGTAAGTCAAAATACACAGTGTGCTGCAGACTTCCAGGATTAGGAGGTCTTTTTAACACCTGTGAATTTCCTTTTTTTTTTTTCCCCTCAGTAATATACAGCTGACAGCATTCAGAATGCACACTTGGGCATGTCTGACTTGATTCTACATGGAACAAGGCACATCCTGCTTGGATTTGCAAGCTGGTGCTGCTGGATTTTTACAAACACGCTCTCCTAGTCACCTCTCCTTCCTCTGGTGCTCTGTGGGGTTCTCCAGGCACTGAAATGAAATGCTGTAACTACACCACCTGAGACACAAGCTAGGCAGCCAATCCTGCATCTTTCTTGATTGCTTGCCAAAGCCATTCAGCACCACTCAGCTGATGGAGAACAACTGCTGCAAAACCCCAGGGGAGTCCTCCAACACAGGCCTCACCCAACTGATGATTTCTGTCTTCAGGGCATGTTACACCAGAGTTAATTACTAGAGGTGCATAGAAGCAGGGCTTCAAGTTGGAACAGAAAGGCCAAAACCTTGACAGACAGATAGAAGCACTGAGAAAACCTGCAACATACAGCCCACTGGCTCCATCTTGGACCAGCCCAGTATTAGCAGTACCAGCAGCCACACTGTGACGCTGTACATCACCTCCATCTGCAACTCAGCTGATCGCATTTCTATCTTAAAAAATAAAATACATCTAATGTGCATTCTCATTACCTCCAAGTAGTATATTTTAGAATTCTAGCATTGTATTTATTACCGGCATTCCCAACAGTGAGAAGGGAAAATGCAAACCTCAAGTTATGGACAAAAAAGCTGGCAAGCACAACGTAACAGAAGAAAAATGTAGTTACTCAAGATTTTTTCCTCCTTCAGTTCATAATCTTTTTCTAATTCCAAGAATGTCTATAAAAACCTATGGAATAACACCCTACTGAAGTCATGAAGACAGAAGAGACTACATGCGCATCTCACTTCATCATGACTGCCTGCTGTGGGCATCCTGGCACCCTGGTAGCTCAGCTGGCAGTTAACAAAACCTCCTTGTAAACCGTCACCAAGGCAATGAACTCAAGTATACACAACTAAATGCTTCTTAGGAAAACAATGTCCGGTTTTCATCACCAAAATGTACTGCCAGTATCAACAGATCATTTTCAATTGAGGCTAGAAGGCGACACAGCGAGGAGGGGGAAGGAAACTGCTGAAGGTGTAAGGGCTTCTTGCCACACTCAGGCCAGACAAACTGAAGTCATGCTATCAAGGCTGCTGGGCAGCACACACAGCATACTTAGCCCTCAGCCCAGGGGGGTTCATGTAATGCCACATTCAAAAGCAATAGTCAGGATTATTTTGAGTTTGAATATATTCATATCTTGCTATGATCAGAATGCTTCAGAGGTTTAGAGTACGGATGACTGAAAAGTTATGTTATCTTTCCATTTCAGAAGAAACAGATTAAAGAACAGTTCCCATAAGCCAGTAACTTCCTGACCAACTCTTAAAACTTTTCTGTCCCTTTGCTAAATAATGAGAAAATCCATGTAATTTTAAAATATTACATTAAAGCAGTGAGTGTCGGTTAGGAACATCTCAGAGAACCTGAATATGCAAATATCTGAGTAAAAAGCATATGCAAAAGAGTTCCAAGCAAGAGATTTTACTCATTAAAAAAAAAAACAAAAAAAACTTCTCTGCTGTGTAACCACAATATTAGGTTTTGCATCTCCCAGGCTCTGCTCAAACTGAACATGCTTTGAAGAGTTAGAAGTTGAATTAAGTATTCCCACCACGATGGGAAGTTTTGAAAATTGAAACCCTAAAAGGAGTTTCAAAGAACATCATGCAGAAGGGCAGAGATGCTAACCACGTGAGGACCATGACCTGGGGCAATTTGAGCAGCGGTTGAGAACTCTGGGAGGACTGTGGTTACCATACCAAGGTCTCCTAATGAATATGGGGAAAAAGCTCTGTAACACCCAATTCAAGTAAAAGCCAAGTCTAACAATTCAGGCTTACAACCAAATATAATTATGGTTTCATCCCAAATATTTGACCTTCATATTCACTACAGAGGAATAAAATAGCTTATCAACTCAAACGTACAACGATCATTTCTTTACCTTAAGTACCTTTGGAAACATGGAGGAATCACATCGTCAAACATCTTAGCAAAACAACAATTGACTTTGAGAAGCATCCAATTTGCCGATACTTAAGGAGGGAGGTTAAATTATGTTTTCTCATAGCAAGCTCTTCTTGCAAGGGTATCCCAAGACTGATTTCTTATTTTGTTCTTCAAGTTCCTCAGAATCCCAGAACTTTGTTAACCTCCAAGTGCCCGGAGAATGATCAGGCAGACAATCCCCTCTGGCATGTTGATGGTGCAAGCACAAGTTATCTGTGTTTAATGGGTCAGCATTCTTTGTCTCCATGCTTAACATTTTAAGCCAAAGAGGGAGAAGAGAAGGAGGGGAAGAGGCCCACAGCTAATGAGGAATTTACATACGAACAGCGTCAACTTGATAAATATTTGCTTATGCGTTTGCCAGAAAACCCATCTCAGAGATAATTCAAACACGTGACCAGAAGCTGGGAAGTCTTGTTGACAAGAACTCTTTCCCCATAAATGAAGGAAATGTTTACTTTGCAGAATGCTGCAGTGAACACTGCATACAGCTCTTCAACATAAGAGACAATTAAGGAGTTGTGTCTTACTTCATAAATTGTATTGCCATGCAGTCACAAAGGGCTGCTGCTAAAAATAGTCTAAACAATAACTGAACTTCATCATAAGATTGCATGGATTGCCAAAGCACATCCTACTGCAAGAAATCGATCTTACCACACCTGTAAAAGGGGGGTACCATGCAACAATTGCCACAGACCCTAGCAGTGTTTGAGAGGCATTTATTCCCTTAGCAAGCATTTTGCTTTTTTAAACCCCCAGTGGGGAAAACAAATAGTGATATCATGAAATTCATGCATTACTCAGGAAGCTGATAAAGTCTCTTCTCCTCTCCTACCTGTTCGTGTAGCTCATGCACACTAACAATAAAGACTTCGTAGAGCAGTTCTGCAGGGGCTTGCTCCTGGAGTGGTCTCTGGCACGATGCTGGGCCCACTGTGCATCCCAGGCTGGTGGCTCACTGCAGCTGGTTCAGCTAAAAGTAGGGCTCTGCTTTAAGGCACTTTGGACTAGTGGGAGGAGGGAAAGTGCTGGAAGCACCTCCTTTGATCTAAACAAACCCCTTTCACGTGAAAATGCTGGCGAGTTCAAAGTGGCTTCAGAGGCAAGCTTCAGAAGAAAACAAGTGTGACAACTAATCAGTTCTGCAGGCTTTTCCATTAAAAAAAAAACCAACACTTGTGTAAGCGCTGTATCTACAGAGCCTGCAGAATGGGAAGATGATTGGTTACAATCGGAAAGCGATCCTAAACTCATTGGTTTGTATATAGAGAGGGCATACCACTTTCATGGCTGTTTAGCAATAAATGCCTCATCCCACTTTCATACTCAGATACAGCACAGCAGGGAGGCAAGAACAATCCCAGCACAGAGGCTGGCGGGCAGCTCCGCAGGAGCATGTTGTGGCTTCCAACCCTGATCACTTTTCTATATGGGGGTGTACCTGGCAGAGGACCAACGCGGCATCAGCATTTAGGCTACATCTTCAGTTAGCTTCCCCAAACAGCTCTAGTCAGTGAGTGACTGCTCCCATCAGGGAAGCATTTGGATGCCATTCTACCGCTGTTATCTCAAGTAATACAGCCATGAGCTTTATACAGCCTATGCAAAACTTAGTTCATTCATGTACTTTATGTCAAGACTATTATTCATGTAAAGTAGTTTCAAGGGAGTCAACACTAACCTTGGAAACAGCTGGATCATTCACTCACATAAGCAAATCACAATTGTTGAGTCTAAAGTGACATCCAGAAGGAGATATTCAAGAAAACCAACTAAGGGACAGTAAGCATAAACACTGGAGTTTCATGAGAAAAAACATGAAAAGCTTCCCAGTGCTGTCTCCCGAAACACTCATTTGCATGAAGCTGCATTCAGTGGTCCTTTCCACTTGCTTCTTTATATAAGAAATTTCTCTTTTCAACTAAACAGGCCAACCTTTTCAGATTTCCTTCTATTAGCAGCAACAGCATTTTGCAGTGACTTAAATACATCTCAGATGTAGGTGGTGAAACTGAACCTCAAAAACAGCAAGTAGAATGGCGAGTTCCAGAGTACTTTAAATACTGCCTTTGTCTCAACGTAGAGTACAGCACAAAGCCACAGCAAGATGAATGCAGGCTGTAGAAGGTGGAAGGCAATCTGACCAAAAAGGAGAGTACACAGAGGGTACCTGAAGGAGGTACGTGCTTTTAAAACTTGTCACATAGAGAGTCTCTAATACGGATACCTCAAAAAGTCTCTTTATCTTTAAAGATGTATATGTATATAAATGCATGCATGTTTGCATTTATAATTTATTTCTTTGCTACAATATAGACAACCAGGGCTGCTTGGGTTACACAAATGAACTGATTTTTGTTAAACCAAATATGAAGTTGAAAATGGAAAACAAGTTACCATCTGTAACGGCTCTGCATTCTCTCCAGCTTGACATCTTAGTACTATACTACACATAGAGTTCCACTCGTTTTCTATTTCAGACCCTTTGTACTCCTCTGCCACTTCTTTCTAGCAAAAGCCAAGCTGCAAGCAACATGTTTCCCAGCAGGGCTGGTCTGCAAGCACCCAGGGCTCAGCAGGGCTTCAGTAAGCATGCACACAAATTGAATTCAGCCGTTGGTACATATCAGTGAAGAGCAAACACATTTGTCTTGACCATGCTCATGGAGAAAGTAAGCACAATAACCAAATTTGGAGCCTGCAATAAACAGCAGTATTTCAGTGGCTTCTTTACAGCGTAAACACAGGTCAGGGAGGGCTCCAGGGCTGGGTGAATGCCAGCATCTTTTTGAACATGGACATAAACAGAGCTTTTGCTCCCAACTGGTACAAATATTCAAAATATAAATAAGAACTGATATTCAGAGACTGCTACAAGCAATATACTCAGTGGTGACCAGAATGTGGTACCCACAGCATCTCAAATTTCATCTGAGGTAAGTCCGGAACGCAGCTCTGCAATTTTAGTACATTCACATGTCGATACAAATCTCAGCTTAAAGCAGCACCCATAAGCTATCAATTGAGGAAAAAAATAAAGGTTACTAATGCTGTTTTAAGGGGGTAGGCTGAATATACTGCAGACTAAGCAAAATACATGGTGGGATACATAGAAAACATTACATAGACAAAACAGATGATGGATATCAAACAAGAGCACAAGGAGGATGGGAATTAAGATGCTAGTGAAAATAAAAAGTCAGGACAGTGAGGAAAAAGGCTTAAGAAAAGTACAGGGTACAAGAGCCAAAGCCTACAATACCCAAGATTTAACAGCTGTATTCCAATTCCTATGTACAAACTGCTCTTCCATCAATTTTTAGGGATTAGCCCTGGAATGAAAGGAACTTGCTGCTCCTCTTTTCTGTTTACAAGGTGTCTGTTTTATCTGTTTCTGCAATGAGCAAAACAAGGGCAGCCACTGCTACAGCCAGTTATATAGTGTTACTCATGCAGCAAAGAAAAAAAGCTTCAACATGAACAGAAGTTTTTTCAGTCCAGTAATTTTTTCCTAAAAATCTAAATGGATTATTTTTTGAAATAGCATTGAACAATAGGTCATAAAGAACCACCAGATGCGGATTTGGTTTTCCTTTCTCAATTAGATGCAGCAGCTCAACCAGGCTGAGTACAGACTTTTTCACTTGTAAAAACCATGTCATTCTGGTCAGGTGGAAAGCAGAATGAGACTATGATAAGCACAGCTCCTCAGTAAAGGGATTACACTTCTGAATTTTCTGTGTGATGAAATTTCAGATAGCCAGACCAAAGGTTAGAGCTGATGCAGAAAAAGTGTTTTCTGAACAGGTTTGTACTCAGTGCATTGCATGGCCACACCAAATAAGAGACTCAACTGCTTCCAATGCCAAGACATATTGTCACATTATCTTTAAACGGAATAAGATTGGAGTTAGGTCATGTGAACTGCTTGAGAATCACACCAGTGTGAGACATTCACATTTTGCAATAGGTCAGAACTATTTGTATCAGTGGGAAGTTTTTGAAGATCTTTATGCCAAAAACTAATCAGTAGGTTGTACCGGTCTTTGCCATCAATTAAGAGCAATACAGAATTTCACTGTGCTTCAGTTTCTTGCCCAGAGAAAAGAGATCATATATCCCTCTGGAGGAAAAGAAATGCAAGAGGTAATATTTTGAAATCTTCACACAACATACTACACAATTTTTATTCCAGCAGAGCGAATGAGACACTCTAGTAAGAGCTTAATCTTTTGCACAGCTAAGTCATTTGTATTTACTGGGTACACAGGAGAGCACACTGGGAGCAAGCACAGCTCTTTTTTGGAATTTAGCTTTCAGGAGCAACTTGCATAACATAGCAGCTCTCTGCAGACAAGAGCAACAGCCCATGGACTGCAGCTCAGAAGTGCTGACTGCAGGAGAGGGGATACGAGAGATAGTAATAAGGTCACTGCATCAGGTACTTGCCAAGTCTACAAGAGAGAAACGTTATGACACAGACTCTCATCTACTTTTATAAGAAAACAAATTGTACTACACACTAATGGCACAGAGTTGCAAGTAGGAAGAAAATGTTTTTTTTTTCTCTCTTTTTTTTTTTTTTTAAAGGCACCATCCTTTCAAGAGGATATAATCCTCTTGAAATAAAGGAATGCTCTAATTCTCAGCTGTATGCAGTGAGGCAAGTCTGAAGGTCAGTATCCCATCTAGCAGGTCAGAGGAGTACAGGTGATGAACTGCTCCAGACAGAAAGGCCAAGAGTGAACTTCTAGCTTGTTCAGTCTGTCCTGAAACCCACAAGAGGGAGTAACAATCAAACAAAGCAAATGTTTTGAGTTACTAAAGAGACAGTACTTCAGTCACACAAAGCTGGGTCCCCAGATTTTCAGTATAAGCGTTTCATTGCCTGAAAATTCTGTCATGGAGGATGTAGATGAACATTATTAGCACTTTTTAAGATGACCTTGGGATAACAAAGAGGATACAAGACCACTGTAGAAGGCATACTCCTCTGTGTACCTACATGGTAATTCAGCCTTCCTTAAATTATTAGCCCTTCCAAATGTCTTTCACCATCTATGCAGAGAATAAAGAAGAAAAAAAAAAAGCTGAAGCAAACTAGCAAAGGTAGCAAGAGGATGGGGATGCTTCAATTTTGTACTAAATTTCCACATTTTCCTCCCACAGGAATGTAAACCCTAACTTAATTTTGCCTGTAGTCTACATTTGGCATCTCTACCCTCAGCTTCATGAATGCTTTTTGAAGACCTCCAACAAAACCTATACATCATTTTTTTTTAAAATATCAGCTACTCAGAAGGTACCAGGTATTCAAAGGATTCAAAAGCTTTTTGCACTCAGCATTTTACTGCAGCAGGAATAAAACAGAACATTAAGAGGTTTACGGTGCTCATAACATTTCCTGCAGGCTGCCACAGCTGCCTGCCAAGCTTGTTTTTAAGTGAAAGAGCAGGAGTAAATATGATAGCAGAGCACTTTGGTGACAGTTATGCTGCTTTAAGTGGTAACACCTCAGAGCTCCCAGGAGAAGTGAAAAACTGCACTAAATGCTTCTGTAGAGGCAGAGCCTCCTGTAGCATTATGCCTCCTGCCTCCCAGCCCAGTTATCCAGGATCAGTAATTCAATGTCCTGCTTCAGTTACCAGATCCCAGCTCCGGCCTGGTTGCCAGCTCTTCTTGCAGGGAGAGTGCCCTTGGTGCTCTTACGAATAGACCCTGGGCATGTTCATCACTCCAACACAGGCTTCACTGTGAGCTCTGATGGCCTCTCATGCTCCCTTGGCTTTTTAACGCAGCTGCTGCCTACAGATGTACAGCCACAGACACATAAAACACATCTGGTTTTAAAGGCACATCTGAGCACACTAGCTTTACCTGCAGTTGCTGAAAAATATTAACACACAATACTAATAATGATCACAAAGCAGCTTGCTGCTAGAGCTAGAGTAGGCTTTAAGGTTATACAACAAAAGACAACACAAACGGAAGTGTATAACTTCATTTTCTTAGATCAGTTGGCTTGCCTCTGCTGAAATCCTCATCAGGTTCTGCCCACCTGCTCCTTCCTGGCAGTAACACGAGGTTATTGAACTCATGTACCTTACACTGCTGTGAAGCCCTCCTATCTCCTACATGGCAGGGTGCTGATAAAAATCTACACTTGCCAAGCCCATTTATAAAAAAAAAAAAAAAATAGAGAAAAGAAAATCAACTGAGACTCAAAGGCATGAACAGCAAACTTGTCCAGCCACTCACTGCAAGCACCAGCACTACCTGACCATTTTAAGTGATTCTTCAGGAAATCCAGGAAATAGCGCAATCAGAACATTGTTTAAAAACTGTATGCTATGTTTCAGAAAGAGCTGCTTCCAGTAACTACATATAACTGAATTATGGATTGACTCGCTTGTCTGTAAGCCCAGCACAAACCCTCAGGTAGGAGAGCATTTTAACTACAGTTATGCAAAAATCTGCAGATATCGCCTGAATCTGCGGCATAACATTTGTTAGGGAATGGAAGCGGGTAAATATATCATACAGCCTGGATATGCTCCATGCACAAGTAACTGAGAAAGCTTATTTTCACCTCGCAAAAGCATTTAACACTCCTTTATGCCTAGCCAATGCTGAGGAACAGGCTTGTGAGCTATTTATACTCAGAGATAAAGGTGCCAAAAAAGGTTTAAAAAAAAAAAATGTTGAGGTCATCAAGCCTCAGTCTATCTAGGAGATGTAGTGTTCCAAGCCATACAGCCTGTCCTTCATATAGCTCCAAGTAAAGAAGGAGCAGAAAGAAGTAAGCCAGGAAAGGAATGCACAGTTTCTCTGAACAACACATTTAAACATGTGAGCACAGAAGCTGGACACACTTGAGTATTTGGCTGATGTGCAAATGCGTTCAGCTTATCCACTTTTTAATGGCAAGTTTAAGGCTTCTTATCATGAAAAGTATGCAGAGCTGTGTGATTTTACACCATTACACAATTAATGGTCAGTTCACAAGTGGTTAGCATTATCACAAAAACCACATCACTGCTCCACTGGTACAGAACAAAAGGCTGCAGAATTATTCTCAACAGGGCTTTTGAAGTTCTGACAGTGAAGGTTATCTGAAAACAACCTTGAGTGTTCAGAAGACACTCCCCCATCACACTAACAGCTGACAAAAGCCACAGTCAGCAAAGTCACTGCAAGTCTGTAGTACCAAGACTGGAAAAGCCATCCAAGTACATAACTGGTTTGTGCAAATCCAGTTCAGCACTCGTTCCAGCAAGGCTGGGAAAAGCAAGGCTAATTCTCTTCAAATGGGAGAAGTGCTGTCATAAATCCAGCTATGTACTAGAAGTAAGCAAGATGAACAGTCAAGGTTCTGAGAAATATGCCATTATAACCATTGTGCTGCAAACAAAGCACTCAGATTCTCACGTGGCTTAAAGAGCATCTATCAGATCACTGCTGTATGCCACACCACACCTGCACAGACACTACAGCCGGCAGCTACCTGGACACAAGGAAACATGACGCACCAAAACAGGTCACAGAAATCACCACTGATCTCAAAGGCATACTGAGTAGAGTGAAGTTAGGATGTCAAGACATATTTTTAAGTCTGTCCCATACCCCATACTATTTTTCACCTGCTGCCACATTGTTCAGATAAAATCTACCCATGCATTATTTAAAAGGCATGCAAGGGTGGAGTGGCACTCCAGGGAAACTTTCTATACAGATATATACCAGTGGAAACAGCTACGGAAGAAACAGTTGATTGCCCATTTCTTGAAAAATGTAGTCAAAGCCTTATTCAGAAGTGATAAGGTTATTCAGTATTCACCATATACAAAAATTCGTTCTATGGAGGGCTGAATGCTGAACACTGCTACTAAACAGCAGAAACAATCAGAGACCACAGAGGTCCAACCTAAACTCTTCCTAGGGTTACGACTGCTACATGCTATGGTTAAGACTGCCTACCCCAAATACAACTTTTAGGGTTGGGAGGGAAGGATGTTCCCCTCTCTGACATTTCCAAACAGCAGCCAAAAGGCACAGTGGTTTCAGTGGGGTACATTCATACCCCATTGATTTGCAGGAAATGACTTTGGGCTGCATCTCTGTCCGTTTACTACACAGCAGCTTCTTCCCAGGGCATCTGGCAGCCAGCCCGGCAGCACGCAGTGCTGCTGCCCCACTTCCAGGCAGAAGCCAGAGTCACACACAAAGCATCGGGTAGGACACAAGTGCTGAATCCAACACACCCTGCATACCCCTGTATGCACTGATAGCCGACTTTTCCCAGCCAGACACAGAATCCTTCCGAGCTTATCACAGGGATGTTTGCTTTGCAGGTGTATCACATCCAAGGTTTACCTGGGAGGTGCCACTTCTAACTGCCAGTGAGGAAAAAGCCCAGCTACCTGAATGTCCACTGCAAAAGATGCAGTGCACACACTAAGAGCACACCGAGGCTGCCTCTCCCGTGGCCACTCTGAAGCAGGAATTATTCATCATGACTTGGCCTCCTCTGACAGGAGATTTTCCCACTAAAAATATAAGGAAGTCAATTAATTTTAAGAGATCAGTATAGAATTACCCTTGGTTTGCTTGCCAGGCTCAGGTTTAACACCTGTGGAGATCAAACACCCACATTAATGATATTCCATTACACTTACAGCCCTGACATAAAAGTATCTATTTCTGCTCCCTTATTATACAATATCCTTTTAATTGTTTGTGTTTTGGTGGCATCCAGAGACCAACTGAGATCACATCTCATCTGTGTTAAGACAAGGGGAACAAATCTTTCATTAAACAAGCATATGAATCTTCAGATGATTAATCCTGCCAAGAGTCCAGTGCTTGACCCTTTCACAGCACTGATACTGGGAAAAATAAAGCAAAACAATCATACAGCTTACGCCCTAGCTGTGTATTCTGTGAAGAAATTAAAACATATACAAACTACTTAGTATCTTTCCCTCCTTGGGTAGCTTTTGTTAGCCCCGTAGATTTTAAAGAAGTATGCTCCCAAGAGTATTGATCATCTGCCCCACATAAGAAGCAATCTGTTTGACCTTTTAAATTCTGCCATGGTATCACATCAGTCCAAACAACAGCCACCCCTCACTAACACCAAGCCCAAGGAAGTGTTTCTTTTCCCTTATCGATGTGCGGGATTGAACTCCTGCCACGCTCTTGCACCCATTTCACTGAAGTGGAAAGAACCTTAAATAGGCTGATTATCATCAATCCCACAAAAATCCCTAGCAAGGCGATCAATGAAGTACACAGACCAGCCCACTGACGGGCAGCTGCAGAAGCCGAAATGGTGAAAGCTGCAACCTCTGTAAGAGGGATTTGCGCATTTCTCCTCTGCATGCCGCCTGTAGCACTCCCTTTTGCAGCTCGTGGGCAGGCCCCTCTTGAGCCAATCTCCTTAGGGCATTAGCACATACTGCCAGCGAGGCAGCTGCCGCTTGTCCCACTCTGTCCTCCGAGGGACAACGAAAGCTCCATTCTTAATGGAACAGACAGCAAAGGCATACTCACCACGTGCTTCCCTTTCAGCAGGAGATACACTGTTTCATGATCTGTTATGCTAAAAAAAAAAAAAAAAAAAAACAACAACCTGGCTTGGACTGCTTACCGATTCCAAGGGATACTCCTATATGACAAATTACCGTCTGCATTTCCTTTGCTCAGCTTTCAAATCCAGTAGCAGGGGAACAACAGAAGCAAGACTGCACACTGCTCTTTGCCCCAACCACACTCTAATCCACAGGTTGGTAAGGAAGTGATTTCTCTGCTCGTTCCCCTACAGTACCTCAGTAAGGAAAAATAAGTGGTTATTTTTCATCTCATTCATACTGTGAAGTTTCCCCATGACAACCCAGCTGATTTGTGCAGCAGCATTTCTGCAGCTAACAAAAGAAACAAAAGATCAGGAACAAAAGTAAAACTGAGTAAGAAAGGAAAAAGATCTGCTGGAAATAGGACTGAAGCGCTAAAAATGGAGCCCAACTTACAAAGAGTACAGGCCGCACAGCTACTAACAAGAACGTTCTTTGGCTTGTACTAAATGTGACGGTACCTGGCTGAGAGGAAAGAAATGAGAGTAATTGCTGTTTATTATAAGATGTAAGACCTCATCTAGTTGTGAGACTAATGAGGAATAAACAGTTTAAGTGCTGACCTATAGTTCTAAAATTAGTTTTGCTCAATGCATTTACTACTAGCAAATGCCATTCAAATGACAGGAAACTCAAAATAGGGCTCTAGAAAGCTATGCATGTTTCCCACAGCAGACATCATCCTCCAAAACTAGGTTTCTTCACATGCAGAAGGTATTGATCCTCTTCAGTTACATACTACTGAGGTTTTTACGGGCTCTTACGCATTGTCATAGCATAAACAGTCCCCAGCCTTGTAACGGTTCAGTGATACTAAGCACAAACTCCAGCTCAGCTGAATCCACCAGGTCTGCCCACAGCCTAGAAAATAAAAACACTGTCAATACAAAGCTCTGATAAAGTGTAGCTTGAATATTACATTCCTGATCCTAAAGAAGCACCGTAACTGACAGTATGCAGCTGTGGCATTTTCTAATGCACAAGCTGTACATAAAAATGGTTTCTCCTCCTCTTATCAGCCTTACATTCTTCATAGTGACATTCTCAGTGACATTTAAATCTTTTATGCTACAGGGGTATTTCCTCCTCTATTCAGTGCAGTTCTTATAAACACTATTCTTACACATGTTCACCAAAACACTACAGGAATATCACATTAGGCCCATACTGCATGCACCTCTCAGACACCCTTAGTCAATAAGTATTTTTAAGGATCTGACCCTTAGGATTTTGATTTCCAGCTCACCGGTAGCCATTAGGTTTCAAAATGCTCATACTACTCTAGATGACATTATGGACAAAATAACCTGAAGTAAGAAATGACTAAGCTCTATCAACACAGAGGTGTTTGTAGAACATTTAAAAATAGGCAAGGTCTTGATTTTTCCAAGTTTAAACTTAAAACAACATCAATGACAGCCTACTTTAAAAACGTGTTTTTGAAAAATACACTTAAGAAAATACATCAGCTGCATCATTAGTAAAGCAGAAGCTATAATAAAGTTTTAGTTTTCAGCAACTTAATAACAGACCTCTTAACAGAAACATTTGTGTGTGACACAGTGAATTTCTAACCCAGTTCTCCTGCAACCTCCTGGTTAATCCAATCAAAACCTCTTTTTTCTTCACCTCCTGTTCAGCATTCTTTTTTTTTTTTTTTTTTTTAATGTTTAAATACTCCACTCCAGGTATGTAAGCAATGTTTCAAACAGAAAAAGAACTAGCTCACTAAAGCAATAACAACGTTAAAATAAGTCTCTCACCTACACTGCCTAAGCAGAATATAAGATCTGTAACTCAGAGCAGCAGAAGTGCTACAAAGCAAAATCCATACAGGCTAAATTCTTCATGAACGTTAGATTTCATCTGAAAGAGTGGTTATATTCTAAACATTGCAGCTGGAAGCAGTGAAAGCACTTATGCTGCAAATGCTTCTCAGAAGCAAAGCAATGCTTCTGTTAGAAAAAAGAGCACCTGCCTAAACATCACTTCCTTCGCACAACAATTGGGCTCTTCCACACCAGGCAAAGCTGAACACAAGGGCCTGGAAGTGTTTTTCAAGTCATTTCCATGAGTCCTTCTGTAGATGGGCTGTCCAGCACCACAGACCTTAGCCGTGTTAGTTGGGACTGATTCCAGACACATGCAGATCCATGGGAAGACAGCTCCAGCAGTTAACCAGCAGTTATCCTCAGCCCCTCCTCAATCCAGCAACCTGCTTACCCTTTTGGGGACAACTGCAACACACTCTGCTCAGCTACCATGTTCCTAGGGGGAGGTGGAATGGGAAGCTCACATCTATCTAGCTCATAAATAATTAGAAAATTAGCTTATCATCTTGATAAATTACCTACTAACTTAGAAACTGACAGATGAATTACATCTTGAAAGACAGGAGTTGCTAGTGTTAAAATACTCAAAGTATACCATAAGCAAAAAGCTGAAGCCATAACCACAGAAAACCATAAGCAAAAAAAAGTTGAAGGTACGTTTTTCACTTATGACGAAATCATGACAACATAAATTTATTAATCCAAAAGAAGAATGACTGCTTCCCATTCCCTCATGTAATCACAACAGAGCTAAAGGCAGAATACTTTCAGGAGCAATGACATAACTGTTTCCACAGCATAGACAAAGGAATTTCAGACTTAGCCTAGCATGTCAACCATAGTTTTTCAGTGGCTAAAAGGCTATGACTGAGCATCCCCTATATTGACAAAAATGATATGAAATAAGTCATATTTAACCCTGAACTAACTTGCGTGATGTCTAAGGAACAAGACCAAGACAGCTTTATTGTCAAAAATTTTAGTAGCATCTTCTTAATTATGTCAGTCAGAAGAAGCAAAATACTCTCCCCCCCTTACTTAGACAGGCTGTGTGAGTGGGAGGCGATCAACTCTTTTGTTAACAGAAAAAGTGCTAGCAAACAGCCTGCTCACAAATCTGCCCCCAAAACAGCTGTTATTCTAAAGGGAGCAAGGGTATTGCAACAGGCCACAACCTTGAAATCCATATAAAAATCACCATGGAGAGAACGCGTGTACCTCCCACCACAAAATCCCTATCAGCTCCAGGAAACTATTCCAAGGTTGACAGCCAGGTTTATTTTCTGCATCTGTTCTATCCCAAGCATTCCTGCAGGCATCTAACTGCAACAGCATCAGATCTGATAGCTGGAGATGAGAGCTCGCAGATCCCACTAACCGCTGTCTAAGGCATTAATTCCCTTCTGCAGTACTGTTTTGTTTAACGCAAGTACTTAGATGACTAATTTATGCATTTCGACAGCTGTAGATCAGTTTAAGCATTCTCTGTATCAAATCTGAAACCTAAGGTGAAGCAAGGGGAATGCAAAGAGTAAAGACCGTGTGAAGTTCTCTAATTTGGCATTTACTTTTAGTTGAAAAAAAACAACAAAACTGTCAGCTGTTGGAAGTACAAGCTGTCATTTTCCCTGAAATCCTACTTGGCAATGGTCATCACTGCCTTTCTCATTTCCAGTAATCTGCCCAAAATCTGGGTGTTTGGGTTCTCAGAATCCCTACTAATTTAAGCGGTTCCAACAGAGTATCTAAAATTGAATAATTATTCTAAATTCTAATGTGGTAGTAAGAGGAAAGCTATTTTTCCATGTGCTCAGATATTAATACAGACTTATTTTTGGTATGGCAGGCTGTTTAAGGATTTATACTGAACCTACGGCAGAGGAAAAGGAAAATATGCTGCACCATACATTCCCAGTAAGCCAACTATGGCTTTGGATGCCATACCTGATATATTTAAACTCACGCTGAAGCAATTTTACCTGACTAAGCTACACTAAAAAAAATAGCATTATTTCTGTCTTATTGCTTCTAATCTAGAAGTGAATGTTTTTCTTATTTTCTGTTCTGATTAAGAAAAGTGCTTTGACTTTCATTGGAAGTTACCTCACAATGAATCCATACTGTGTTCCCTTGGTCACATTTGTTTAGTCCTCTCCTTTAACTTCTCACTATTGAGATTCTTCACCAATACATTATCTGAATAATACTTCATTTTCCAGAGGAAGTTTTCAATAGCAGGTGATAAATCACCATTATCATGACTTTTGGAAGAAAAAAAGTAAGAATTAACTACAAGATAAATTTAAGAGATTACGAGCTGCTTCTTTCAGAAAAACATCAATTCCTTTGTTGCCTCATTCTCATCCTCACCCTGCAATCCCTTTCCTTATCATGCAAAGTTTTAACACTTTGCACAGTAATTCTGCACTGGAACTAGACGACCTACAAGGCCCTTCTAACCCAAGCCATTCTATGATTCTAAGGTAAGCAAACTTAATTTTGATATTCAGCCTTAATCTGCAACACAGTAGAGTAAATCATAGCATCTAAACTACGCTGTAGAGGCCATTTAGAAAGCAGACTGCTTTCTGTTATGGCCTACGCCACATACAGATGGAGTTCATTAAAATAAGCAGTGTGGCAAAAAGCAAACCACTCACACGATAGCAGAGGGCTGCAGCTGTTGATCAACAGCCATCTCCACATAACTCTCCTAACTACAGCATGTTACACAAGCCCTCCTTATTTGTCCACCTTGGAGCCGGGAGCATGTCTGCAGGAAACACTTTCACCCTTCCTTTCCAACAGGGAAAAGTGTAAATAGAGCACATCAGATTCAAGATGATGTAAGCATCTTGTCCTTGTGACTTCAAAATTCCAAGGAGAGATAGGAGACACCAGTGTTGACCAGTCCTGTTATGAAGCCTTGAATGGAGCCTCATCGCTTGTCCACATCTCCAGAAGACAATGCAACACATTCACTGGGAGAAGGGAGGGGGGAAAAAAGTGAAAGTTCAGTTTAATTTTAGAAACTGATTTCCACTTCCCTTCATGAATCACAAGAAGCCTTGCCAAAGATGTGGGATCTTAAAGCTCCTTCCTTTTGTCGAGCACACAAAGTCTTTGCTTTCATGAAGGGAAAAGCTGCTTTTGACTCAATGCCATAAAACGTTTAGTGCTGAAAAGCCAAACACCATCACAAAAAGCAGCTCTGTATTAATCACTTGACACACTACAAAGAAACAGTTTTACATAGATTAGAAGACTTTATCTGAATATTGTTTTTGACACTCCAGAAATTCAACAACATTTATGTACGTACACACAGCCTGTTTACTAGTATGAAAATAATGTATACAATGATTAATTTTAAGGCACTAGGTATGCAAACAATATTATTTCCTCCCACTAAAAGTATCAATAAAACTTTACCTGAAAGCTGCCACTTTCTCTGTGAGGTTTTGTTCTTAACTACAGTTCTGCTAGAGCCCTATTATTCCTCACCTGCACAGCAACTTAATCTTTACTTCTCCAACATACAATTTCATTTAATTATATGTGAAGAGTATTTATAAGGCTATTAACACTAATTAAGAGTCAGTGAGGTCTTTCACATTAATTACCAGTACAAATCAAAGCTCTCAGCAATTTTTTTTCCTTTTAATAGAAAAAAAGAATCGATTTCATGATCTATCATGACCTATTCTAGATCAAGGCAGTGCAGCTACTTCACCCAACACAGTGAACAGCTGAAATGGACAAAAGTGAGCATTCCTGCAGGAAACCTTTGGCACTCAAATCTTTATTTGCCCTACTGGTCCAGCAAATCCTAAAGTCACTTGGAGATAAAGAACAGACTTTCACTTGATCAAAGGTCAGAAAGAACACCTTCTCCGGGACAGTGAGGATATCTGGCTTTTTAGCTATATAGCTCCTCTTTCCAAGTTGCATTGCATCTCTGTCAAGCGCATCAGAGGAAACATCTGAATGCCTGCAAGCAGCAGGGCTCTACAGAGACTGCTGCAATGCGAAGAGTGGATGCTGCTGCTTTTGAAGAGACTTGCATGGAGACTTGAAGCTGCAAAGGAGCAAGGGCACAGAGAGATTGCCAACTGCTAGCACAGAGGCTGTTTCACTTCTAGGTTTTATACTCAGATTTACTACTTCAACCAGGCTTGACAGAAGTAGCTCAGACTAAACCTGCAAAATTATCATCTGAGATAATTTTAGTATTGTACCTGTAATGCAGAGAGGTGTCTTCAAAGAATCCAGGAAAGACCCAACCAAGGTCTGAAGGAACAAGCACAATGAGTCCCCCCTTTTACATCTGTAAGGTATTTTCAGCTCTCAGCTGTCATTTTCAATGTCTTTTTTTTTTTTTTTGAGAAGGTTCCAGCTTCAGATGGCTAGTGATTGCAACATAATCTTATAAAAGAAAGTAGCTAAGCTTTCAGTCTTCTTACATGGGAAGACAACAGGAATCCTCTGCAGCTACAACTTCAGTGTAAAGCTTCAGTCTAGTTTCTAGTTATTCAGTCTTATTAAAAAAAAAACACAGAAGTGTGCATAAACTTACTTCCAATTACAGCTCATTCAGAGATGTAGGCCATTTGTTGTCAGCAACTGAGTTACAACTTTGCCCCTTCACTTGCACACATTTCCCACCGCCAGATCTCTCATTCTGAGAACAGAAGGAACAGACCAAGCTGACAGTTCTGCTTCTACGCTTTACCAGGACTTTTTTTTTTCCAGCTCTTCCTTTCTAAAAGCTCTTTGAGACTACTGTTAAACAACCACAGCCCAAAGCCTCTACAACTATATCAAGAGAGGAGTCAGGGTGCCAAAAGTCTTGGATGTGAGGAAGCGACTCTGATCCAAATGCAGCGATAAAAGGTGCACTACATAACAGTTCTGGCTGCTGTTATAAGCGTTATCTTGGCTTGCCTTGTCTACTCTTTCAGCTCATTCATGAACTCATCAGTTCTGCTGATTCTCTTATCTGAGATAAATATTTAAACCATATGATTTGAACTTGCCAAACTCTACTTTTTTCTCTGAGGGGGAGGAGGAGGAAGGGGTACAACTTTTCAAAATGGGTACTAGAAATTATATAGATAAGATGAGCAGAAAACCTGCCAAGCAGCAAAGCTTGTTTTTTTCTAGATTTTATTAATGAATCAGTATTGCTTCTAAACATGTACCCTGACCTCTAAAAATATCATAATACAATAGCCACCACACTAGGGAGCTGATAATTGCAGTCAGAAGGTGTCATGGTTTTGTGATTTTCGGTTGTTGGTATTCCACATCATAACATCATGTAGTGAATGTACCTGGTTCTCAGAAGAGAAGGACTACTACAGTCCCCATGCTACTTTGCTCCTCTGTTACCATTTTCCAGCCGGAGGGAAAAGATAAAAGCTCGCAGTATAAAAACTTGCAGATCACAAGGCCTCATCCCTTTTTCCGCCGTCTCTCGTCTTGGCAGCACCTCGCTCTCCAGCCGTCTTACCGTCGGTAGTAGAGTAAGGCCTACCTTGATTTTGGGACATTCTCTCTCTCTGTATTGGATTTATCAGCTTAAATTGTAATTATATTGTATTATAGTGTGTTGTTTTGCATTCCGATATCTTATTTAGTAAATTAGTTTGTTTCTCCTCAGATGGTTGCCACTGTTCTTTGCTCTCAGGGCCATCTCCTTACCCTTTTCCCCTTTTCCCGGGGCGTGGGCCCGTGGATCCCCCGTCCCCTTCGTCACGGAACCGGGCCAAACGCCCGTAAACCGTTGACAGAAGGCCTGGTGCTCTTTTTGCTAAAATTGGGCTGAAGTTTGTAAAGAGCTAAGCTGATACCACTGAAGAATAGCAGAACCAATGATACTCTTAAAGCACTTACGGAAACTGTTTTGTTTTCAAACGTATTTGAACCTCATCAGCTATTCTGTCACAATTAGGGTGTACAGGATTCCAGCCAGTGTAACGGCTTTATGACAGATTTCAGATGCCAGAAGACCAACACTAGATTAAAGCCATCCTGACAAAGATACAGAAGGGCTGGATGCACCAAGTTAAACCTTCTAGTCAATCCATCCCAATAGTAACCCCTCAACTTTGGCTCGTTATCTTGCTAAATCCAGGTAGGAGAAGGCAGGTGATCTTATAAAGAAGGCCCTTTTCATAATACTTGAACAAATGTCAAAAACACTGAAGCCTGAAAAACTGTTTCAGAGCACTAACTTGCCCCAGAATGGACCTGCACACCAGTCAACAACCTACACAACAAAACCATCTGCTGTCTGTCCACCAGATCCATCCTGCTGGGACCTACCCCTCTCCAAATAACAACAGGTGGTCTTATTTACTTCCCTCTTTTAAGGGTTAACTTCAGGATTTGACAAAGCATGAGTCAGCTACAGCAGGGGAAAAACAGAGCCGTTATGGCAGGAAGCTCATTCCCATGACACCCATAGCTAAACCACAGGCACTGCAGTTCTGCACACCCTTGGTAAATGGAAAGCAGCAAGGCAAGACTTAAGGAACGGGGGAAAATGATGTGCACCATTACTGGGCTGTGCTCTCATGTCTATGCTCCAAAGAGATTTTTAAGGCAGGCGTATCCCTCCCTTTTCTCCTCCCTTTCTACATCACCATTTTTACTTTTTTCTCCCTTACGAGAAAGCATTGCGGTCATAAGATGTGGCATTCTGACTGCCCCAGAAGCACAGATCTTCCCACAGAACTCTGCCAGGTTCACTCCGTTCTTGGTTTGAGTCAGCATTCAAGCAAGGAAAGTTCACTCTCCATTTCCATTCCCTCCTCACCCTTTCTCCTGGAATTTCCATCAGTGCTATGGTAGAAATAGACAACAGAGCAAAGCAGGCCCTTGTCACTTTCTGCACGTCATTAAACTGCTACAAGAGATTACAACTGTTTGATTTGATGAGCTTAGAATATTCCATAAAGAAGACAGCTGACATAGGAACAAGACGCATGAAAATAAAGCAGTTGCCCAGTACATTGATTATCTTCTAAAAGCAGTAGCACTAAAAAGCATTCAAGCAAAATAAATGCTGAGTGCTTTGACATCTAATTACTGAAGCATTTGATGGCATTACCATGATTTTCTCCCATGCCCCTGAACTAGCCCATTTCTAAAATAAGCACTGCTTGACTAACTAAAAAGCCTTCTAGGAAGCTATATTTTTTTTCTTTTTTATCTTGAGGTTTCGTATTTATGTAGCATAATCTCACTGCATAAGCAACCAAACAGGATGAGGAGATAAACCACCACAGTGTAACTTCACTGCTGTGCTCAGACTCAGCCTCCAGCTTGCAGACCTTTTATTTAAGAGAGATACTTATACTACAAGCTTGATTTTATTATTTTTCTTAAAGTGTACGGCTGGCAATGCTCAGTACAACAATATTTTGAGGCTCTCTGGCCCCAGTACAACTCAAGAAAGCAATGAGGAAGTTCTGAAGGCAGCACTGTATTGGCAGAGTTGCACAACATCAGCCACAGCAATGGCACAGCCAGGTTCCTGAATGAATTACCTTCAAGAACCAAGGCATCACAGCATCTCATCAATGAGACCCCACTCAAGAGTGAGAAACATGCACAAGGAATTGTTTCTGCTCTTCAGAGGAAAAAAAGGCTGCATTCAGCAGAATTTAGACCAGCAGCCAATGAGTAAGAGCACAGAAGTTGCCAACAGCCATTACTTCAGGGAATGAAAGTATTTATTGCAGACTCCCACCCAGCCTAAGTATTTTAATGCATTATAAAAATAGGTCTAGTTTAAGAACTATTGTGCAAGAAAAGTTACTTCAAATTAACATTTAAGAGAAGAATGTCAACAAGAACCACTGTGTTATATAAAAACAAATCTCACTCTTGCTTTCTCTGAGGTGTTCCCTTTGTAAGTGGGTCACATTGCAGACATTGCAATGCCATAGAATTTGAAATTAAATCCATTTGTACAGTGGTCCTGGTTTGGCAATACTCAGATTAATATTATATTCCATTACATCCAGCCTGCCTGCATTCCTGCTGTACAACTGAAGCAGCAGTTTGACACTTAAAATAAATATCTAAAAATCCTATAAATACTGTATCAGTCACTTCTAAGGTAAGTATAAACATTTCAAAGCAATTCAACCTAGGATATTAGATATCTGGACTGTCCTTATCTGCCACTCCAAACTTTCCCTTTTTCCCCAATAACCATCCACAGGCAAATCCAGTCTGAGTAACTGCTTACTGCAAATCCAATGGCAGTCTATCAAGCTTAGCATGCTAAAGAGTGTACTGGAAGAAGCATGTTGGTTCTACCTATGAACTGCCTGAGGGTAAACTGCAGGTTCTCTGTGCTCTGGTGAAAGAGTCAAGACTGCCCAAGCTGAAGGAAAAGCCACGAACTGAGAGAACGCATGACTATTGAGCATGTCATCAAGCATTAACAATATCATCATCTGCAATGCTACATTCTTATCTGGCCTCAGGCAAAAGACAAAACAGAATATTTGTTATACTTTAACATTCAACACTAGAGATGACCTCTAGAGTACCTTTCCACAGGTAGAATGTTCTCATCCAAAAGCAGAATAAAGTTTAGCTCTTTAGACAGATTGGAGTTAGCAGAGCAATCTGGTAATAAAGACCATTTTACTGTGTTTACAGTATGTTTTGTGGGTCTACAGCATAATGATTACAAATTACAAAGCACTGTTTTTCATTACCTCTTTACATACATTGACTTTATATTATTATTAATACATACACTTACCAATTTACAAGAGAAATGTAAAAATCATCATTTGTTTTCATGCCCACCCCTACTTTATAGTGCTGGTAAGCCCTGAAACACTTGTTAGATGTCAGAAAGTGGGGATGGTTAGTTGGGAAAATGTTTCATGCAGTTCTTCAGCTTACGTCCCCTTCCTGCCAGTGAGACCATCCATTTGATTATCTTAGATACTCTGCTGTAACAGGTTGAGGGCAAACTGGAGGTTCTCTGCATTCTCATGGGAGAGTCAGGACACAGGATACAGGCTGAAATCCTTCATTTGCAACATCATCAACCAGAGAAATATCAAGAATTGCTTGTGCAAACCTGATGTAAGGAAAAAGGTGTCGCTTTGCGGAGAAACAAAGCCTGGTGAAATCGCCTCTCCATGTTACTGCAGCTGTATGCTTGAGTGTACGATTAGCAGTTATTCCTACATTGTGCTTTACTGAATTTTCTGTCTTTTAAGCACAAATATCAAACTTCACACATCTAGCATCAGCACTTTAATCACATCTCCTATGGCAAAAAGCCGAGTTCCACGTCAAATTTGCAGAAAAAAACACAGACAATATTTCACAAAGAAATCATTAAAAAAAATCACACTCGAATCATTTTAAATAGACCTGTCAAAAAATAAATGAAAATCCCACTATCCCACCATTACAGCTGAGGGTTTTTTTAATCATTTTATTTTTTATATCTACAAGGTACCCTTACCTGGTCAGTGGACAGGAATTACCCTCTCACGCTTGCCATCCTTTCACAATCCATCCCCCCATGTTAAGAGAAACTCCATTAGAGAGCCAGGGCCTTCAAGCCAATTTGTGCCAAGTGAGACAGCGCTGAGCAACCCATCGGCTCAGATTAAAGCTGAAAAATCGCCGTTGTTTGCGAAATGATTGGACAGCTTTTGTGTGGGGGTGGGATAAGATTACTGTATCCAAACTGAGTCTGAGCTATCCTGGATTACCTGAAGAGCCTGTGCCCTAACCCTTACTAAGAAATGTACTACCAGACTACAGACGCTGTTTTATGACAAAAACGACCTTTATGGCTATTTAGTGGCATTCTCAAAAATCAAGGCAAGCTATGTGGAACATGCTGAGAGCACTGCCACCAGCCCAGAGGTGCAGTCCTCCCCAGTCAGGTCCTTTCCCCCCTGAGAGCGATTACCACTCAGCAGATATAACTGGATCCTCAGACTTACAGTCTAAAATTCAGATTGTGTCAACAGTCTGGTGTGGGGAACAGCTACATTAGAAAAATGGCAAGTAACAAGAATGCTGAGAGAAGGGCATAAAGCAGCATCAAAGGATCAGCCCTCTGAGAAGCACTTTTTACCAGAGGAAACTACAACAAAAATCCAGTATGTTCAGGTTTGCTTAGCATACATCTCAGAAGCTGGCAGACATCTTAGAAATGTTGTAGAGAAGGTTTTTATACCTTTTCCCTGCATTCACAGACTCACTCATCTTCATTTTCTAACACTACATTTGCAGACTGCTTCGTTATACAGCAACTAGTTCTGGGTTACCAGATGCCTTTCTGCTGGAACGACTTTCAGACTGCGTCTGATAGTATATACTTATTTCATCAGCGATATAAAAGCCTTTCCACAGCACACAAAGAACCTTTCTTTGCTTGTTTTAGTTCACCAAATAAGGCTGTTATTTTTTCTCCAGGGTAATTAGACAAGAATGTACAAATATTACTAAAAACACCGTGTAACCATTTAAAAACACTGGTATATTCTACATATACCAACATTATCCCTTATATCCACATACAAGCTTACTGTTTCCCAGAGCCCCTAGATTCCTCCACAGTTCATGTAAAGGTTAGGTCACATCACTGTTTCAATGTACTTGTTTCACATCAGGACAGATTTAAATTTCATATTTAATAGACAATGGAATAGCATGACCCTCGGGTATCACAAGAATGTCTCAAAAGCCCACTTCAATTTTCAACAGATGTTGATTCAATGTATTTGTCAACATAAATCCTCTTAGAGCTCAGCAACACATTCAGCAAGAAAATCGAGAGCAGCACACAGACATCTCACATGGCAGATCAGACATTTTAGATAGAACGGTGTCTGGGAAATGCACAGCTGCACAGCAATGCAATAGGGCTGCAGAGCACGAATTTAAACAGACTCATTTTTGAAAAGCACATGAAGTTAGTTCTAGTGTTTTCCTCGCCACTTAAGTGGAAGAACTTCAAGTTTGCAAGCAGAGAGTAACAACAAGTGATTATACGGACTCACAAAAAAAAGGCAGTAAGCCATTATCTTTCACTGTTAGTGGCCAGCAAAAGCAAAAATTATTTCATTTTTCCATGTAGCACACAGGCTCCAGTGTAAACAGCCATAACTTAACCATGCTCTCAAAGAGCATCTGAAGTCATGTTTTAAAAAGGAAGAAAAAAATGTGAAGCTATGGGAGTCTGACAGGAGCCTGGAGACTTTTCTGTGCATGAAGTACACCAAGAGCGTTTCCTTACTCCCCTGTCATCCTGGTATGCCAGCTGATAAACGCTCCATAATTAGAAGACCCAAGCAAGGATGTCTGAAACCCATCTGACCTAAGGGAATAAGTTCAAAAACCTGAACCAGCTTTCAGCATGCCAGATCCTCCTGTATTCCATTTTCATCTACTAGAAGAGGCTGGCAAAAGCAGACAGAAGAGACAGACACATCTGACGTCAGCATTCCAATGTGACACTGAAGAAAGCATACTTTGGGACGTAGGAAGTACTCAAAAGAGGAAGGCGAAGAAAAATAAATATTAGATTTAAATTTGAAACTGGTAAAGTCAGCAGTGTGTAAGAGCAGAGACAGAGGGAAGAAACACTGTTCCTTGGAGTTCCATGTCTGTGCAGAAGTCTGCATTCACGGCAGTTATAGGACTGCAAGTGTGATCTGTGAGGAATCACCAGTGAGACCATTCATGACAGATGTGCTATCGCTTAATTACAGGCAACAGTAACAGACTAGTCACTGACTAACCAAACACACAAATAGACTGCTTTTGTGGAAGTCGCTTTCAGTAAGCTAGGAACGCCCTCAGACTCCTTTCTGGGAAAGATAAATCAATATGACACAAGTTACATTTAAAAACCGCAAGCAGGGACACTTATGGTGGGGTAAAACCAAGCTCCAAGAACCTATTTTTGAGGAAGCCAGATGTAACTGGTGATCCTATCCTGCTTGCTTGAATACAAACTCTCCACTCTCATTCACATTAAACATAAACCTTCTGACAGCTAAGAAGAAAGAAAATTGCCACTCTGAAATTTTAACTGTTGTTTTTGCATTTCTTCACACGCCAATGATAACAAGCGCTGCCCTGCCTAATCACCAGGTATCAAAAATAGGAACACATACATGGTGATGCACCTGTCAATTTTGGTTTACCAAAGGCTCTGATTTCTTGTACAGCAACATATAATACAAAAAATCTAAATATTTTCTCAACACAGCTTACAAAGCACCAAAATACTAGAATGCATCCTGAGTTTTTGCAATTATACCGTCAAGATGAAGCCATCTCACAAACAACATTTCACCTTGCACACAAAAGCAGAGTGTCAGAGGGAAGAACAGAGCTGTGGAAAACCGGCAAGAAGCTCAGAGCACTAGGAAATGAACAGGATTCCTTACCACATCCGAGACTGTGGAACATAGCTCAGATTAAGGGCTATCTGTTCACTTTCTTCATTTGCTGTTGACAGCTAAACTCTAAATGCTGGGGTGGTACTTAGGTGGAAAAAGCCACAGCCCACACCAAGCACCTGGCACGCAGACTGCAGACACACAGGAGAGCAAAGCAGATGCAATGAAACCAGCCCCCCTCTTTTCAGGGCACATCCAGAATACTTCACTGAAAGTTCAGCACCAAGCAATCAGCTTAACACTTCTAGGTCATATTCTTCATTTTACCACCACTTAGCTCACTAAGAAGAGTCAAGAACTGAGTGCTCTGCTTAACAACATAACCAAAAACCCCACTCCTTTCAGCTAAAAACTGAGTTATCTTATTTTTACCTCCAATTCCCTACTTCTGAGCACATCCCAATAGGGTCCCATCAAAAACCAATTCTCCAAATTGTCCCATTATTCACTGTTTGGTTCCTCCTTAGAATTGTGGCAGTGTGCAAGCTACTGAAGAAGTCCAGCCCTCCCAGAGATGGATGCCTGACCTTGCTAACATCAGAATAACTATTTTTCCTCACTTTTTTTTTAAACCCTGAAACAGTATGTAGATCTCCACAATCACTTGAAGAGAAGGGGAAAGCAGAGGGGGAGATGCTGTCCAAATGTTAGTTCACCGTGATCATAAAAGTTAATCAATCTTCTATCTGACCTGTGCCTGCATTATTATATATTTGGAATCCCCAGATCTCCAACAGCAATTAGCTAAGATACTCATTTTTACTGGCACCGAACAGTATTTTAAGTATGTAAATTACCAAAATTTATTTCAATCTATTCAGTAAAGCTTCCAAGTCAGAAATAGTCGCTCCAAGTTTTCAAGCAGAGTTATGCCAGTTAGGTGCAATTATGCTCAATAACCCAAACATCCATCTCTCCATAACCCAGAAACAGCTACTCTAGTTTTGTAGCTTTCCGATTTTTATGGCTGACAATAAAACTCAATATTTTTCAAAGGTTTTGATGAGAGCCTCTCTGCCCCGAAGTCCACAGCCTTAAAATGGCAGTACATACTGCGTCAAACTCAATTACAGGAAAACATGACACAGCCGAGGGGGCTGAGGGAACAGAGAGCGTGATTGCAGGCTGAATGCTCCAGCGTGATTCAAATCTGTCTTGCGGGCATTGGTTCATTTAACCAGGGACACGCTCCTTTCTGCCTGTTTGTTTTGAGCATGTATCCATGTCCCAAAACAAGCACCCATCAGTACTGGAAACAATCAGTTATCTTGCATCTTCTCCTCTGTGACACCCAAAATTCAGCTGGTCAGGCCAGAAAGCCCTTGTAGCCCTGCTCATTGTGAAAATACTCCCCAGGCCTGGCCCTCTGCACTTCATACCGCTTATTTACATCTGTTTAAAGGCAAAATTAGAAATGCATCCAAATAGGAAACACTGAAGTCTAACCTAAATCAATATAAGGACAGTTTCAAACAGTTACAGTGGTTAAGAGTTGTGTCACATTCCTGTCAATGTGAGAGTATTACTTCTGTGCTTTCCCAGTTTCTGAATATTCACATTCATAATCTCTCTGCAGGCTCCAGGAAAGCCCGAAGTTTTTGAACACATGACCAGACTGTGTCACATGGTCACTCACAATCTTCTCTTCCTGATCTCATTTTCACACTGCAAGCACTGTGTGACAGGTAGTTAAGGCTCCTTCTACAGTAATTAAAGCCTTCAAATTACCAACAGTGAAGAACAGCTTTATTTACTATTTATTATGCCACACCAAGCTTCAACTTCAGCAGTTAAAGCTCTGAAAACCAGATATTTGAGAGTTCTTTTGCACTTCTTACTACCTACCAACAACACTGGTGGTTCTCCATCCTCAAAAGAGCATAGAAACCCTGCAAGTGAGCACTAGCACGTCAGACTAGTCACTTCAAGAGATTACTGCCTCATTTTCCTGCAAGAGGTTACACTACTTACAGGGCAGAGGACAGGGAAACATATAGCAGCTTTCCACCAGTGGCAATTTACCTAACAGCGTCTTTCTTTAAAAATTTGAAACAAACTTAATGGTAAAGACGCTGCCCACAGTAACCCTAAGCAGCAGAGACCTGCACTTCAACAACTTGCGTCAGCTGCCTACAGCATCAAAAGCACATCCACCAGGAACTGTCTGATACTACCTTGCAAGGCTGTGGATCAAGCTCACCCATATGGACTCTCTCAAAACGAAATTTTGCTTGACACAATATTCTTATTTCAATATGTGTTCCAGGTATCTTTCCAGCTTTAGCTGAAGAATTTCTATAGCCTACTTTTTGTATCCTAACAGAAATACAGCAAGGGAGAAGAGCTTCCTGGAAGTTGGTGGTTACAGACTTCTTTCTGTAACATGCACTTAGGCACTTCCCTCATCTTTACTGTGCAAGGGATGCCCAAACACAAGCTATTTTTCTACCATGCACGAGGCCAGCTATTTATCTGTAGTAGATTCAGACCAGATTAGCACCAGAAGCAGAGAGAGCTCCCAGAAGAAATGTGAGTGTGAGCGTGCCCACTTTCCCTTCTCACAAGGGAAAAACTCTCAAAGCAACCCCATGACTATCTGAAGTAGAATCTGGCTTACTGCAATTCCCCTCCCTCTCCATTCCATTCCAATGGTCAGCTTCTCCCCCCAAAAGTATTTTCATAGAAGTCAGGCAACAGCTGATATTTCAGAGCTGCTATTTTAAGGTTTGCCCATGAGTGTGTACATCGAGCTAGACAGATTCACTGCTCCTGGCAACCTGCTGACTTGACAGGAGGGACACGTACCTTGTTTCACAAGCCTGAAATGCCATGTGGATTATGCTCCTTGCAACCAAATGATGAAAAAAAAAAAAAACCAACAAAGTGTTAAAAGCACTGCAAGTGCACTTGAGCTCTGACTTTGTTCAGCAGCTCGCCTGGAAAAATATCCTTCTAGCTGAGGTAACGAGCTCAGCATCTGGGCTTACAAAGAAAAAGGCTGGGCTTCCCATGCTGCTAATCCTAACAGCAGCCTCTTTCCTGACTGAAATAGGAATCACAGTTCCTAAACAGCTGTTTCCTCAGACAGTGAGAACAGCTGAAGAGGACTCAGGCCAGGCATGGACACAAAAACAGACATGTAATTACTGAACGTTGGAACAGGCAGACTGGGAGCTGGAATGCAGGCTACAATCACCCATTTAGCTAAAATGAGACGGGTCTTAAGATTTTTGCCTCACTTTTTAAACCATTCAAAACTGCTCTTCCACATATTTCCTTTGGGAAGGTTTAAAGGAAAAAGGCATTGGCTTTATTTAATGTTTTACGGCTACATATCACAGTAAAAGGCATTCACTGAAGAGGAGCATAACCATGATATAAAACAGTCCTAGTTTTGGAACAGTTCTCCGTAACCTATTGGCAAGCATCTCCTATGAAGGCTTCCATGCTTCCTATGTTTAGGTCAACTGGGCTCAGTATCGAGCCCTCCACAAGCATCCCTTGCCTTTATAATTTTCTTTTCTAGACAGAGACCTACAGCCAGGCATGCTTTTTCAGACCGTTTGCTCTCTTGGGGTCATATATCTGCACTATCACAAAGGCAAAGAAGTCAGCCAGGTACAAGCAACTGGTGTTAGACACAACAGACTGTTTCTAATGGCTTCTCTTGGAATATGTATCTGGTTTCAAAAAGTCTTCATGCATCTCTTCAGTGTCAAATACTGCTCAAAAAAGTTCCACCACCGCACTAATGAGGCACACAGATAGCGTACCTTATGCTGGCACTACCTAGCACGCTCTTAGAGAACATCCTGCTTCAAACGCTCTGACCTGTACAACAGATCAAATAAAGTTTGCCTCACTTATGTTCCCATATGTAAATATCCAATCTGTTTGTTTCAACTTTAATGTCTACCAAACTGTTTCCATCTCTATTATGCAGGTCAACCAAATCGCTGTATAAGCCAGAGCTCTCCCTCAAATTATCACCTCCGTTCAAAAGGCAGACCTTTAAATTCAACGTACAATTATCACAGCTCCCTCTTCACCAGTCCTGAAGCTCCAGTTCAGGCTTCTGAAGTTAGCTGGGGCCTTTCTACCTCATGCAGCAGAGTGGGCTGGTTACCTTCAGCTGCGTGTTGAGCTATTTCTCATCAGCTACACTCTTAACAGAAAAAGAGATTAAAAAATAAAAATCAAACGACATTGAATAACTTTTCAAACTAATTACCAGTTAAAGAGTTCTGCTCTGTGAATTGTTTGATGAAAGAGGAAGTTTTTAGCACACAGATGACATAAGCCAGGATTTTTTTCTGAGCAATGTAACACACATCTGTATGCAAGATAACAGAAAAACGTTTACATTACTTTCCTAACAATAAGGAGAAATTTGCCCCAAACTTGCTTTTCTCATTCAAGAAAATGAAAGAGAGTAGTTAATATTATTTGCCTATAGGAGAAGAATCTCATTTAGACAGAGGGCAGTTCTCACTGTATTGGCAAAACTTACTGGTCATGTAACACGTAACTGCCCCTGCAGTCCATAGAGGACAGACCGGAAGTTAGGAAAAGATACTCTCCTGGAAACCATGTCTCTAGTTATAATGTCAAACCCATCAAACCTCAGCAAGAAAAAAAAAAAAAAAAGCTGGAAACCACTCCCAGTTAGGTTTATAAGCTCACGATTAGCAGCCTTCCCAAACCATGCATGCAGGGACAGATGACTGCACTGCATGCGTACGCAACTCTTGCTAGCTGTGCTGGCACAGACCTCCAGGAGTATCAAACTGCTAGATTTTGCAAACACTGCTGGCAAGTACTCATGTAGAGGAATAAAATAGTCCAAAAGTTTCCATTGACCTAAACACAGAATAATCTACTGGCATCATAACTCGAGTCTGAAAGTGGAGAAGCCTATCATCGATCAGCTTTGCTCTCAACTGCAAAAGCTGACAACCAGAAAACATAACCTCAGCAATACAAGCTAGGTGTATTAACAGTGAATGCAAAGTGGCAGACATCTGTGACCACTGAAAACTCAGAATGCTGTGTTCTTGGTTTAACTACATCTACATAACTGCCAGCCTTCTAATTACCATGCCACAGCCAGATTTAGTAATATGGCACTGCTCTTCTCTGGTGGACAAGGTGATTTACACAAACACTACTACAGGCCTAGACAACGTGATAAGCTACTTGCAGCCAGCATAGTTCAGAAATCACCCCAAACTTTTTAATCTTAATACTACTGCTGAAAGCCTGTCACTACAACACGCTTCACTTTTACAATTTCCTTCCGCTCGCTTACAGTTACTTCCTCTTAACACTGCTCCCACATCCTGCAGGGGCAAGGTCTGCTAACCTCACAGCACAAGGCTCTCTTTTGGTCCATGCAAGACTGTGCATGCAGTAAGATCTGCCACTTGCAAATTCAATAAAACCTCATGCTTCAAATGGCAGGAGTTTAAGAGTGTCTTTATTAATATTCCTTGAGGAAGCACACAATGTAGTAAGAACTGTCAGTTTTTCAAGATGTTTTGTCAATTACAAAACACAACAACTGGAAACCATCAAAGCAGCATTATCCTTCTGGAGGAAAACCAAAAGGAGAGATGACGCATGGAGTCTTCCACCTGAACACAACAACATTCCAACCTAGAATCCGCTAGTAATTTGCAAGGTCCTGTGGCTTTTGGCTAAGAAAGAAAGGCTGAAGGAAACCAACAAATGAAAACCTATGCAAGAAAGAAGCTTTGCCTAAACACTTGCAAGAAGGCTGGAAAAGCTGAAATCTCAGTAACTCTCTTGCCCTCCTTAATATAAGGTCTCAAAGCATCTTTATTAGGAGGAGATGCAAGGCTTTTTTTTTTTAAAAAAAAAAAAGTTCTTACTGTCCTATGGAAGGATGCAGACAGGAATCCCTGTGTGAAGAATAGGCAGTTAAACAACAAAACCATCGTTAGGGCATAAAACTTAAGACACAGTAATGCAAGGAGTTAAAATAATATGGGAAAATGCTGAACCCTGAACTTTTCAGTTCACAGTTTTAACACTCAAGGGAGAAGATAAAAGACATGCTTGTGAAGGAGCTTTCCAATAAATGCGGTTGTTCCTTAGCAGATCCTCAGAGAAAACAAATAAAACTATTTAGGTTTCAAACCTCTTTACCATATAGCAAAGAGTGGGAGAGAAACCAACAGAAAACAATAACCTAGGCCTCCTGCTGCAGGTTTATGTTCAGCTTCATCCAGTGACAGAAGGACTAAAATAATGGAATTTAAACCCTGATCCCAAAGTAATCCCTAGGATGTCATCATGACTCAAACTCCAGGAGACAGCACAATCGTTCAGACTTGCTGTCTTATGACCTGAACATGAGACATTCCTGTCCTCCGACCTCAAACTACCTCTGTAGGAACTTACCTGCTCCCAACAATGCCCAAGGAGCATTTCCTCATCATACTGATGCAAATCTGACTTCTGCAAATGTATCACCTAAATCACTCACGTAGAATACAGCACATACTCTAAAGATGCTACAAAATACTTCAAATTAACACAGAAGAGCAAGAACACCCCAGATCAAAGCTGTCAATAGCGCTAGTACCTGAGACGCATGATGTTACATCTAACTTAATATAACAGCAAGTTAGCACCAAAATAAGCCCACCTTCTTCCTTTCTAGAAGCATACTGGTAATTACACGATCCTGCAGTAGCTGAGCTTGAAGAAAGGAAACCAGAAGTTTCCTCCATACCAGAAGTTTAACCAGAAGTTTAACCTCCATAACAGTGATTCAAGGTAATTCCCTCAGCCAACCCATCCCAAAGGTAGGCGGTGCTGTACCACCTGAGGAGGGAGCAGACCTGGGAACAGGATGCCTACCTTCAGCTGCAGCCAGCAGCACCCAGCTCAGACACAGCAAGGAGTTGAACCCTGAGCTGCTGACCAGGGCTTGAGTCAGATTGACCAGCCTCCCCTTGGGTCATTACGGGAGGAAGAAGGCAGAAAATCCATGTAAACTCAGAACCAAATGCACATCCTCGTGTTTGCCACTGAACCCATGACACTGAAACCAACAAGTCAGGATAAGCAGGTAGAAACAAGACAGACATCAGCAATTGGCTGGTTTTAATTGTTTAAAGTCAGATCAAAGGCAAACACTGTGATGCAGTGCTTAGTAAACTGCATGCCTACCCCAATAAACGCATGAAGCAAGTTTCCAAGTTACAGTGTACACTTACACCTACATCATTTTGCAGTCTTCTGGTTTACACTTTTTTCCATTTGCACGTACCTCCATAAAAGATGATGGGTCTATTCTCTGGTTCTCAGTGATTAATACCACCCTCACCTGCAGCAAACAACTAACTGCAGGGGCTGTGGTACAGAAGGGGTTCTACACAGCAGAAACCCAGGTTTCGCAGACACAATTTCTGGCTAAGGCAGGCACAACAGGCACAGAACCACGGAAGCAGCCCGCGACCCTTTAAGTTCTCTCTGCTCCTCTATTCTTGGTGGGTTTTTATTCAAGAACAAATAGGAAAAGCCTCTACGCTGCAGAGGCATTGACACCTCCACGCCACATCTGACAGCGCGGTGCCCGCACCACGCCTCCAAGCAGCCCAGGGCTTTTTGTTCGGGTTCCCAACGGAACACGCAGCCCGGCCTTCTGCTCGCCCCCCACCCCGCGCCCGCTATGTCCGTTGCCCGAGGCTGCGCGTGCGCGCCGGCTGGGGAGCCCCGGGCGGGAGGAGGCGGGAGACTGCGGGTTGGGGGTGCCTCTGCCGGCCGCTCACCTCACGGGCGATTTGGTTGAGCGCGTCGTCCTCCGCCGTCAGGCGTTCCCGATTCGGCAGCCGCTTCCTGCCGGCCCCCTGCGTCCCCATGGCGGATGGATGGATGGAATGGGATCAGGTCGCGCCCCACTCCACGTTCCCCGCGCCTCACGGCTCCCACCCGCCGCCTCAGACGCTCGCCGGCGCCGGCCCTGAGGAGCCCAACCGTCACCGCCCCCGCCCCGCGCATGCGCCACCGCCCCCCCCGCCCGGGAGGGACCGGGAGGGACCGGGAGGGGCGCTTAGCCGATCGCCTGGGAGGGGCCGGGGCAGAGCTGGAGGGCTGGTCGGAACTGTCTCCCTCGCCTTGTCTGCAAAGCTGAGGACGTGCCTCCTGTAATGGGGGAAGCGGGCGCTTGAGTTCCATCATAGAATCACGGAGCCATTAATGCTGGAGCAGACCGCTAAGATCCCCAAGTACAACCCCAACCCAACCCACCATGCCCACTGACCGCAGCCCTCATGCCATATCTCCATGGTTCTTGAACGCTTCCACAGGGACGGTGACCCCACCACTCCCTGGTCAGCCTGTGCCTGTGCATCACCGCTCTTTCTGATTAGAAATTGTTCCTAATATCCAGCTTGACAGGTCTGGGGCTTGTGTCTTGCTCCTCTGTGGCTCAAAGCAAAGAGATCAGGCTGTGGGTCATTGCAGGGTCTTTGTATGCCACAGCCACAGGGCAAGAGTGCCAAGACCCCAGCATCCAGCCTGCCTGCTCATCTCTCTGACCCTATCCATTCCTTCAGCCATCCATTTTCATATCAACGATAAGTGGACGTGATTAATTTCAGCCAATTGCTGGTGTCAAACACTTGGTTGCTTACCCCAGATGAAGATGAATTCGTGTTGACGAGGAACAAGTAGCGTCTGGGATTCCTGTCGCAGCCCTTGTACCTCAATTCTAGTCCACACTAATTCCTTCCCTATAGGTCTCTCCAGCTCAGGACACCAAACATGTTACACAGACGCCTCATAGAAACCAGACTGCCAAGCCCATCCCCCTGCTGACAAAGACCAGAGTGCTGCATTTAATCTCCGTGACTTAACTTTATTATAAATTCAAACTTGATAAAAGTAGAAGGCAGTGCTAGCCAGCTCTGAGTAGCCCCAGCGTTTCCTGAGATGATGTGGTGCTGGAGGGTCATAGTTTAAGTGGGCATGGTGGGGATGGGTTGACGGTTGGACTAGATGATCTTAGTGGTCTTTTCTAAACTTAATGATTCTATGATGCAAGAGCTGATTCCTGTGCTGCCCTGTGATGACTCCAGAGCTCCATCCCACTGCAAACCACCCCAGAGCCCTGCCAGGCTGCTGGTGGTTTGCAGATACGGCCCAACCAAACCAAGACCGACACTTGAGAGCTTATATAGGTTTTTGTTTTTCCAAGTCTTAAATCTTTCAGAGGCTTACATTCAGAGCTTAGAAAAGCCAGGAAAACACCCAGAGTCCAGGGCAGCTGTAAATTACAGATCAGACCCATTCTAAAATCAGAAATTGCCACGACATCACTGCCCTCAGGTTTCTTCTCAGTCGGACTGGAGCCGGCAGTCCATGCACATCCAAAGCCAACATTTATCTGGAAGTTTTCACATACAGCAATTGAGATTTGGGTCATTTGTGCAAAAGACTGGTCCTCAAATTCAAAACCATGTCAAACAGTTAAATATATCAACCTTCCCAAGAGGGCACTTATTAGAACATAAAGCAACTGGTTGCTGCTCCAGGAAAAAAAACTAGTTCTAGCAGAATCCCTCTCCCCAAATGGGTATAGATGCCCTCCATACAATCCAGGCTGCTACTTGTTCTCCAGAAACTATTTAATTGTCACATGTTGCTTTTTATATGACTGACATCAAGGTGACTATTTATAGCTGGTGCCTGCGCTGAATCTTTTGTCTTCACTCCTTAGCAGGGCAATGTGCTGCATTCAGAAAGGCTGTGCACAAAGCTTGGCAAGGTCTTTGATGGACAGCCACCACCTTCAGAGGACTTGAGTAAAGGCAAACTCTAAACTAAGCCCTGGAAGACACACTGGAACCAGCCACCCCCATGGGCATAGCTGGGGTGCACCCCCTGGCCCTATCACCTGTAGCCTGAACTGCAGTCCCACGGTCCTGCGCAGGTTTATCCTGTTCAGCATTACTTTCAAGAGGAAACCCCAATCTCATCCTCTCCTTCACCCTGCTTCAGCTCCAGTTAAATGCTCTGGTTAAACGTCTACTAATTTCTCAGAGCTTGTGTTGTAGCTGTAGGGCATGCATCACTTTTATCATGACTCAGCAGTGGTATTGGATCAATACTATTTCTTGCATCTGGTACCACTGATCTTTACAAGGAGTTAATAACTTTCTAATCAGAAGAAGCAGCTACACCAGTTTCCCTCTTTGCTTGGGCTACACCAGTTTCCTGCTTTGCTTGGGACAATCCATGTCCTGAGATTTGGAGTCAAGTTTACTCTGATTTCACACAAGTGAAAAACAAAAACAAACAAACAAAAAAAAACCCCAAAAACCCACATGCTCTGCAAGGCATTGCAGGGGCCTTAAAATGGATTCAGGCCCTGCTATGAGAGCACTCACTGTGACTTGTTTTCTTTGCTATCCTGCAGGTTTCCCTTTTGCAACCATCCTCATCTCCCAGAGACTTTGCTTAGCACTATTGCTGTTTCAGGCTCTGTGTAACTTGTTTCCAGAGACCTTATCCTTGGATTTGCCCCTGCCCTTTGAGGAATTCTGGCTAAAGACACAGGGCAGTGCCTTATTTTTAGGCCCGTGTTACCCAGGGATTTCAGCCACCTGTGCAGCTGCATCACTGTACCCATGCAAGGAATTTCCAGTTCAGCAGTGAAGTATGATTTGCATTCTTGCTGCTTGCCTGAAAGCCTTGGGCCCCTCAGAGCCAATCTGAGGTTTGCATAGAGCAGATTTATGTCTATCTACCATTGAGAGGACTTCGTAAAAAAAAAAAAAAAAAAAAAGCACAGAACTTGGAAGAGAATAAGCTACTGAGTGATACAGTCAGAATTCAAATCACGCATTGAACGTGCACTGTAGTTTAAGGAATCCTGCTTTTTGCTTGCATTCCAGACACAGTAATCATTTCTTTTAATATAGTAAAAATAAGACATCTTGTTGTAAAATTGCTATATATATAGAATTTGTCCAAAAAAAATGTGAAATAATGATTAAATACATTAGTTTTGGCTACACTATGAAGTACAGTGACTGCAGCTGAAAGTACTGGAATATACATTTCTTATTTTAACAAGCAACATGAAGTCGAGACCCATTTTGTCTGAGAGTAATAACTGATTAATGATACTCAAGCAAGACTGAGTATCCCGTGCCAGTTTCAAAGGGCTTTATTTTAAGAGCATAATTCTCCAATATCCTGTGTACAAGGAGGCCGTTTCATGCAGAGCACATCCCAAAGATACAATTTTCCCTCTGTGTTGCTCTTAAACCAAACCATCTTGTAAAACCACACTCTCGAGAGCCAGAACAAGCCATCAGCTGTTAAAACTACTGCTGCTTGTGTACTCAGTAGACCATTTCTACATAATAAAATGGATGGCTTTATGTTTTGTGCAGCAAAGTATGATTACATTTCTATTAGCGTTAAACCCTGGGATAGAGGAAACCAGTGGCTAGCTGACAGCATTGAAAAAAAACACAGGATCACCTTCTGTTCCACTGTAACATCACAGCATCTGGTGAGCCAGAAAGGAAGTGTGACAGCTTTAACAAGATGTCCATTAGTCCAAGGAGAGTGGAGTGCTTAAATACTTCAGAAAATCTACACCTAAGAGGCCAATATTTCATATTGCCAAGATCCTTGAAAGGAGCAGAGCTCCATTAACATGGTAATTTTTTGCAAACATAACAGCAGTGGTATCCTGCAGAGTCTGTGGATTTATTAATGGAAAAAAATTACATCACAGACAAATATGTGCTGGTACTGAAGTACTTCAGAAAAAACACTTGGGCAGCTAAAGGGCTTCTACTTTATTACACCTCCTAAGGAGCCCATGATGATCTTCCTCAGCAAATGAACTCTCGTGGGAAATGCTTTCAGATGTTGCCACATCTGAACAGTGTCAAGACAGGGCCCAGGAGACTGCTAGTGTCTGTGCAGATTTTTCTGGATGAGATTCATTACTCGTCAGGTCAGCTGAGTGGTTATTTGCATCAGGGGAGCTCTGGCAGGCTAGGAACCTTGCTTGGCTTTGACTTTTCTGTCCTGGGGTTTGTAGCTACACAATGAGGGATCACAGCAAAACCGTAACTGATAGCAGCTTCCCAAGGAGCTCCAGTATGGGGATCAATGGGCTTGAGCTGACAGTCTTTAAAATGGTGGGCTTCAAAGATGAACTTCAAGAGGACTAGAGAAAAACAAATTGCACAACACCAGCAGCCAAACACCTTTTTCACTTTGGGGATCTTGAGATCTCTGAATTGGACCTCTTTCAATGTTGAGGAAGACTCTTCCTTCAGAGGGAGACTTTCAAAGCTCTGGGCTTGATTTCATTTAATATTTTCATTAGTACCCTGATGCAAGTAGGATAGCACTAACGAAATACTTGGATGACACCGTGTATGAAACAACATCAGTAAAGAAAGGTAAAGTCATACAAGAATGGGAAGAGGTTAAGGATTTGAGACGCAAGTGGAATGAAACCAAGCAGACTGCAAATCCCTTGTCAAGGACTAAGCTCATGATCTCATCAGCTAGAAATGACAGAGAGGAGGAAGTTCTGAGATTGTAAATCAGTCGTGGTTTGGTTGTGTGCCATCGTCACAACACAAACACCAAAGAATTATGTTTAATGTTAGAACATTTCAGGTAAGGGTCTCCCAATGCAAATATTTATACCATAGCACAGAACATCTACATGACCTTACCTAAAATTGTGTCCCTTTGTCTGCTTACCTGTGCTAAGAAGCAATCAGACTTGCATATCTGTAGAGAAAAAAGCTGCTAACATAGGCAGCAGGAGAGCCTTTTCTGAAATGAGTTGGCTTGTCCAGTGAAAAACAGAACAACTGCATCTCTTTTCTATAAACTCCGTTGGAAGAAGATCTGCGGATAATTCTGTGTAAAGTTTAGAGCCAAGTTAGCACAAAAGCTAACAGCTTAACAGGTCATACGTAACTGCGGTCTGGAAATCAGATGTTTATTGCCAAAGTTCTGGACACAAATCCAAAAGAAGCTGTGAGCATTATCATGAGTGCTTGGCTGCCGACACTAGCACTAGCTAAAACACCGCATGCTCTCTTCCCTGCCACGAGGCTTGGGACACGAGAATCTATCATGAGCAGCACCACAGCAGCTGCAGAGGTTGTCCTGATGGTCCTGATTGGACAACATAAGCCCAGCAGTGCAATCTTTTATTCTCACACTGCTGTGCCAAGCAGGGAACTCACCTGCAATTCAAAAACTTTCACTGAGCTTGTTGAAAACTGCCTGTCTTGGGCTACAGTGGGAGCCCACTCATGGCAGCCTTTGCAGACCTAATCTGATTAGGAGCAGACACACCACAGCTCTGAGCATTTTGGCACAAAGCAAAATTAAGCCAGCTCCACAGCAGCTGTAGTTACAGGGAGACAAATCTGTCCCAGGCTGCTGCACAGCAGCTGATGGCAGCACCTGGCTCACACAGAAAACCGTCACGGGCTGCTGTTTGTAATCTGTACCACTATCTGCTCCCTCCAGTTGCAAAATCTGGCTGCTCCTCCTCCTCTGGCTTCTCCTCTTGCTGTGAAGCTAACTGTTAAAACAGCCCTAGGCTGTTCTTTGAGGAACCTTCTTAAGAATACATCATGCATCAGTTGCACCTGGCCTAACAACACTCACCTTTTCACTTAGCAGAAGTGCTGTGGGGATAAAATCCCATTCCAGACAGCAGGATCATGCAGTGAGAAGACCTCCAAGGCGTGCAGTGCACCCCTGCACCTTTCCTTCCAGAGCCTGGGCCAAAGGCAGCAAGAGATCTATAGGCACATTTCATCTGGGAGTGCTGCATGTACATCTGTCAAAAAGCAGATGTTTTCCTTTAGCAGGACTAAACTGGGATAGCTTTGGCAAAAACAATGCATTACATCAGCTGAAGCTGGCTCTGCATCTCTTCGTGATTAATGTATGGAAGTATTCCTTGTGTCACTGCCATGGTGTCCTTGCCGCTCTGACAGTGCATAGACACGAGAGCAAGGGGCACATGGCCTGCTTACAAGGGCTGGATACTTCCTGCTTGTTGGATTTCCCATGCTTTGTCTGCTCCACGCTGTGTGGCCTCCTCCACTCCTGTCCCAAACATTCCAAGCTGAGCTACATTTTCCACACAGGCCCTCCCAGTTTTCTTAAACTCAAGTTGTTTGGGACTGCCGTAACACATAGCCACAACATATGGTCTGAAAACATCAATTGTTTGTAGCAGATTGTTTGCGCTAATTAGTCATACCATTCCGTAAAATGGCATGTGAACATTGTTTTGGAAATGCTTATGTGAACATCACATTGCAGTTTGATTCCCTAGCTGGAGTGGAAGAAGGGGAAGGAGGAGACTTCTGTTGTCCCTGTGGAAATTCATCCAGATTCATGCAGATTTCAAAGAAAAATGTGCCTTTTCTGAAGTGCAGGAAAATATAACCATGCTTTCCTTCTAGAGATCTTCCACACTTATTCAGGACTCAGAATCTTCCACTCACCTATTGCCATGTCTCCTCTCAGGGAACTGTTCCAAGCACTCAATGACAGAAAGAACTGCTCCTGTATCTGGTGCCTTGTGGTTCCGCATTATGTACTTGAAGCTGCACATCAGTACCCCATCTCCTATCACCTCTCTGCTCACACACCCAGAACAGCAGCAGACAGCTAATATTTCCTGGCTTACCTAAAATAAACCATGTTGGTGCTAAAGAATTTGGGTTCCAGCTGTGCTAATCACGAGCAGGGCAGGAAGGTAGGTCATTATAGCTTCCTGAAACAAAGACGTTGGCCTAAACTCAGAAGTGAAAGAAGATAACAGTAAGAAACATCCAAGGAAGTAGAAATGAAACACTTCAGATGTTACAGTACATTAGAGCTAAGGGTGTCTCTGATTTTAAGCCATAACACATTTTCTTAGCATCTGTAGCATTCCTGTTTTTCCATGCTCAGGGAATAAGGAATGACATTTGGGAGTGACTCATCTGTTCACGGTGTTTTCCCTGCCCCTGTGCACCCCAAGCCAACTCATCAGTCAGCTCCTGCACCCATTCAATTACCATCCTCTGCAACTTTCCTGTTGGCTGTTCTGCAGCATTAATTATTACGGTATTAAAAACCTTCTGATCCTTCCCTGCAGGAATGCAAAGGAATTATTTCCTCTATTCTCCATCAATGAAGAGCCAAAAAAAGTTGGGCAGGAGCTGTCAAATACTCCAGTGTCCAGATTTCTTGCCAACTGTGGAAAGAAAAGAAGATTTTTCTAAATTCACCAAATTGCCACAGAATGCTTTCATTTCAGCTATGCTAAAAAAATATCCCCAGCTGGGCAGAGAGGAAAATGAGTACTTGCGTCTACAAACCACCATTTCCATAGCTGGCTGCATGGTTTGTCAAGCACTAGGCTGGAAACAGATGCCCATCCGCAAATCTCTTTTTTTTCTTTCTTTTGCCTTCTGGCTTTCCTAGCTGTACATTCCTCTAAGGACAGCTACTCGATATACAGCTTCTTATTGCAGTGTTCCCAGCTTGAAGTCGTGCAGGGCTGGGCGCTGTTGGAGGGAGTTCCCCAGGAATTTGTCAGGCACCACCTCTGTTGCTCAACCTCAATTTCTGCACAAGTTTTCATCCTCCTTGACCTTTCAGCAGCAGGACAAGGCAGGAAAGACTGATTTCTCTGTGGTGGCCTCTTTCTGGGCAGTTACTAAAGTTTCTGAAACATCCTGAGCATGTTAGTGCCTCAACAAACTAATTAGAAGTTCCCAAAATAATTTTTAATATGTTTTTCAATTATAAAAGGAGCTGTTCTAGGTAATAGCAGATAATGGTTTCCCCCTCGAGGTATCCTTGTTCCTTCCTGGCTCACTGGCAACAGATCAATTGCTTCAGCCCTGTGTAACAGCATGCTGCTCTTCCAGCAGTGGCTGGTGTTAGGCAGGGCTGCTCAGGCTCAAACAGATGAAACAATTTCAGTTTGTGTGCATTTCCAGACTGCACCTGTAACACCTGAAGCATGAGGCTGGGAACCATGTGGAAACCAGCCAACAGTTTAGACACGACTTGAAAAAAGTAAGAATACTGTGTGGCCACCAGCCCACTACAAGGCAAGGAGACACAGACCCATCACACAACGCTCTGTGAACACGTCTATACTATACATCCCAAATCTGGGTGGGGATCCCAGCAAAAAACCCTATGTTCACACCCACACTTGCTTTCCAAGTCTGCTCTAGACAACATGACTTAATTATTTCTCTCTCCAAGCCCTGGCAAAGCATTGGCAGTTGCACACATTACAACTGCCTGGGGAGCACAGACAAGCGAAACACTTCTGGGTGAGATTACTGAGTTGGGAGACATTTCTGGCCGTCAGCAGCCTTCCCTCTAGAACAGAAAGGTGCTGCCTACAGCCATTTTTGGCCTGGTTTCCTAAGGGAACGAGCCATGTGTGCTCACTCTTTGTAGGAGTGCTCCTGTCCCAGACTCACAGTAAGCCAGTTGGTCAGGAGCCACCAAGTTTATCAGAGAGGCCAGGGTACATCTACATCTCCTTAAACATGATACTCCTGCTGGCAAAAAGCAGCCCACTGAGCAGCTCTTGGCACGTGGCAGGGAGAGCTTGAGTGCTTTAATCAGGTAAAACACTGCAAAACCTGTCCTTTATCAGATAATGCGTCTCTCATTTCCCAGACTTGATCCCTTTGTCTCTGCATCCTCTGGGAGGTGGCTTGCCCTTTGAAGTCAGGGACCCAAGGCAGAGTTGCATTGCAGCCCTCTTGGCGAGGTGGGCTCTAGTCATACAGGAGAACATAGAATATGGGGCTAAGCAAACCATTAGTAGCAAAATATTCCTCTTGAGGAATCTGCCAGAAATCACAAGGGAGGCAGCTAACAGGAGAGCAGCTTAAGTAGGCAGTAGTCCTGAGCCACAGGCAGCTCCACTCAGGTATAGGGAGGTGAATGGCTGGTGTCTCACTACTTTCCCATGCTTCAAGCAAGTTAAGCCTCGTTCCATGTGTGTAAAGAATATGATCGGTCTCTTCAAATGGGTAGCAGGCAATGCTATAAGAAAGCACTAGGCAATGCTAGAGGAAAGTGTTTCTTGTGATTCACACACATATTCTCTTTGAAATGAATACTGAAAATGTTTATTGTATTCAATAGTTATTTTCTTCCTCGGTCTTTAACACATCCAAGTGTTCACTGACAGCTATCATCTGGGAGCCATTAATATTAAGCACGTTTAATGTTTCCAGGCTAATCTCTGGAGTATTTTAACATTGTTAATAATTAATACAGGAAGCCCAGCACTTCAGGAGCCTGAAGCAGTGCACAACGGGCTCGGTTTCGGGACCCAGTGTGAACGATCTGTTCATCATTACAACTCCACAAATCCTCAGAATCTTTCTTATCTCTTCACCAGAGCAGCAGTGAGGAGCTTTTCATTAGCAAAGGCACAACCCCTCCTCCTCTCAGGACTGACGGAACAACTTTTTCACGCTTTGTCGCAGCAGTGACAAACCTTGCCCATGGGATCATCAGTGGGTTACTGCTGGTCTTCAGGCTTCGGCAGGTGAACTCCAGTTGATCTTGTGGTATCAGTTCATGACATTACTGCAGGCACACAGGAGGAGAAACAGCAGAGACAGGATGCTTACAAAAAGCATCTGCATTCAAAGCCAGGACCTTGTGATTCGCTTCTTCCATGTTCTCTATGAGAATCATAATGCAAACAAGTGTTTATAAATGTAACGGCACAGGCATGGTGAACCCTTTTGAGAAGGCCTGGAAGAGGTTCCCATCAGCGAGAAGATGGACTACCCTGGGATTTACCAACCCACAACAGTTCCAGCACAAATCTTTATGCAGGCACTGCCTTCTTTTGTGTTCAGCATGATCTTTTGCTCTGAGTTACTATGAGTTGTCCCAGTGGGTTGGCCATTCCTACCCTAGCACATCATATACCTGTCAGCAGTGAAGGGCTAAACTAAGCCTTCATAAGCTTATATGATGTTTTTTAACATAGTTTTTTAACAGCACCTTTAAGGTGGTTTGATAGCAAATGAGCCCATTTGCAGGTAATAAAATTTCTTGTGATCTCTTGGGGGATTGACTGTTTTGACTTCACTGTACCTACCGTGGTTTCAGATGTTTCTTCTCAAAACAAATTGGCATGCAGAAATAGAAGAGCCTCTGCCTATTTCTGAAGCTCTGCATTTGCTGTCCTGCTCCCAGGGCCAGGTTCAGCAATGTTCACTCTGCATGCCCATAGTGATGCTCAGGCAGCGTGCCCACCTCACTCAAAGCGTGCCTCAAGCTCCCAAACCATTCATCTCTGAAACACCCAGGGCATTTGAGAGCCAGACTCAAAGGAGCACAGTATGGAGATAGGCCCTGCAAGTGCAGGCTCAGGACTGCAGAGGGACTGCTTATTTATAGAAAGGCTGGCTAACCCGAAATAGCTATCCCAAAGGCAAGGCATGCTATATATACTCACACACAAGTGATTTGTTCATTTGAAGCTGGCAGTGCAGAGAGACAAGATGTCTGTCCTATGGCAGGTCTGGGAGTCAAAATCACTCAGGCAAGGCCATAAGGAAAGCCACATTTCTCTGCCCCTTAATTCTGGTCTGTACATGCCCATCACCACCTAAATCTGACTGTAACCTCACTTGTGTCCAGCTAGCCAGAGCTCACAATAGACAAAGTGTTGGCTTTGCCACAACATCAAGATGTCAGGCAACGTGCGTTCTCAGAATGCCTACCATTGCAGAGGCAGCCCATCTGAGTCTATATATGACATTTTGGGAGTTTACAAGAGGTCATCGGTGGTTGCTGGACACTGTGGGCTTTCAGCGCAGTCCAGAGCTATAAAGTCACCAGCCTGTGGTGCAGGATAACAGAAGAATTCAGGTGCTATCAAACATGCATACCGTATAAAAGCATTAAAGCTGAGGCTAAGCAGTTAACAGATCCTGAGCAATTAATAATTTATGAGAAACATGAGGTCTTCCTGTGGTTTCAGCAGCTCTTGGGCTGGAGATGAGACCTCTGTGTCATGATTTTATGATTTTCGGTTATTGGTATTCCACATCATAACATCATGTAGTGAATGTACCTGGTTCTCAGAAGAGAAGGACTACTACATTCCCCACGCTACTTTGCTCCTCTGTTACCATTTTCCAGCCGGAGGGAAAAGATAAAAGCTCGCAGTATAAAAACTTGCAGATCACAAGACCTCATCCCTTTTTCCACCGTCTCTCGTCCTGGCAGCACCTCACTCTCCAGCCGTCTTATCGTCAGTAGTAGAGTAAGGCCTACCTTGATTTTGGGACATTCTCTCTCTCTGTATTGGATTTATCAGCTTATATTGTAATTATATTGTATTATAGTGTGTTGTTTTGCATTCCGATATTTTATTTAGTAAATTAGTTTGTTTCTCCTCAGATTGTTGCCGCTTTCTTTGCTCTCAGGGCCATCTCCTTACCCTTTTTTCCCTTTTCCCTTTTCCCGTGGGTCCCCCGTCCCCTTCGTCATGGAACCGGGCCAAACACCCGTAAACCGTTGACACCCCTGCATTGGGCATCACACTGATGAGCATGTGTGGACAGAGCAAACCAGCCAAGGGGAGCAGGAGACAGAAGCTGGGGTGAAAACAAACCCTCCCCATGGGCAGGCAGCAGGTGAGGTTCTGGTCTTGTTTACAAACTTCCAGGTAGTGCCCTTAGTACTCGATGCTGCTGCTTTTTCAACCCTGCAGGTCTTCCTTAAAGTTGGAGTGATTTGCACTGCTCACATTGATGAGCTAATATTTCCTTGCAGCAGTCGGAGTCAGGAGGAACCAGTGCACACCACTGAAAAGGAGCCCTCCAGAAGCTCCCGAACCACATCAGACAGGTCAGTGTCCTTGCACCAACTATTACTCAGAGAAACAGGCACAGAGAGGCAACCTGCAGCAGTCAGAGACAGAAATAAGAGATTACTGGAGTTATTCTTGCATGGTGATTCTAGGAGTTTCACTTTGACCTGTGCCCTACTGAAATGTCACCAGGTCCTCCAAGGAAAAAGGTTGAGAACAAAACAGTATGGGAAGGTCTGCGACTGGTTTTGAGGTGCTCAGGTCACACAGTGCTGGGCTGGAGTATTTGATCCCTACCACTCCTGGGGCATCATTGCACCAGGCCGGCATAAAACTAAAGGAATTTTCTATTCTCAGGGAAACAATCAATGCTCAGTATTTGCCAGGGAAGCTTATTTCAGGTATGAGCACAGTCGAGCAAGATGCATCATAGCAAAGAAGCTTTGTATCAGCCATTTCTTAGGAGAAAATGAAGAAAAGCTGGTGGTCTGGGTGTAGTTCTGGCAGCAGCCCCTCATCCATCTGTCCTCTCACTGCCGCCTAGTGCAGAAATGAGACTTGGCTGAAACCGTGGGCGAGCTATGCCCTCTAGTGGGTCTGGCTCACTGGGAGCTTGAGGAAATCCCATCCATGATGTGCTCAGCTGAGGGACACAGCCCTGGGCTGCCTGGGACCATCTCCACCAGCCAGTGCTTTGGGCAGGCATTTCACTTAAGCCACTGCCTTTTATCAAAGCTCTCTGGAAAAGCATCTGCTTCATCTCAGGCAGATCCTCAGATGGGGAATGTAACTCCAAAAATTAAAATGAACATTGATGGTGTTCCCCAGGCCAATAAGTATCCTGAATATATGGATACAAGCAAGTTCTGTTGGAGCCATCAGGCTTCTGTTTGTAATGGGAAACATCCTGCAGCATTCTCAGCTAAACGTATCAATGCCCCCAGCACCTCAATCTTTCCCAAGCCCTGAAAAACTTTTCTACCCCTCTGCTGTGCCACTGTAACCATTCACATAAAGCCCTGAAAAAAGAGGACAATGCCATAAGAGAGCTCGTTTCCCACCTGCTGTGGGCAAGGGACTGGAGCACCTAAGCCATTTCTATGCTGAGGAATTTACACCAATCTCAGATGGTTTGGGATTTCTCAGGGTTGTTAGGAATCTTCCTCAAAGGCTTCCTGGATCCTTTATAGCTTGGATACAGCTTGTGGGAAGGGACCTGGGTAGGAAAGGCTTCCCTGCCCTCTGGCAAAGCAGTGTTGTTCAGAGTGGGTGTGTACAAGAACATATGTGAGCAAGTTTAGGGGGGACACATTCCCCAAAAAAGGGAAATCCACTATCATTTGGCTCACAGACCAACACTACTCATGCAGGCTTATAAAACTGATTCAAACAAGTGGGGGAATTGCTCCCATATGACATCTGTGCAGCCTTGGCTGTCTGTAAATGGTATTTCAGCACTGAAATGGGAAATAACTGAGCCCCAGCAGTCAGGCCTTGAAGATCACAAGACACACTCTTCATTGCACAACAGAGATAAGTGTTTTTAATCTGGCTTTTAGCATCATAGATTCCTATAATCATTTGAGTTGCAAGGGACCCTTACAGATCATCTAGTCCAACTCCTCTGCAATGAACAGGGACACTTACAGCTCCATCAGGTGCTCAGAGCCTTGTCCAGCCCTGTCTGCAGGGACAGGGCATCCATCACTTCTCGGGCAGTCTGTGCCAGTGCTTCAATACCCTCACTGTAAAAAGCTTTTTCCTTATATCCAATCTAAATTTATCCTCTTTTAGTTTGAAAACATTTTCCCTTGTCCTTTCCTTTTAGGACTCTGCTTTTCACCCTGCTCCCTGTAACCATTAGGAATAGGCTTTGTTGCACTCCTGGAAAGTTTTAGGAGCTGCTGCTTGAAGGAAAGGCATTAAATATCATGAGGCTAGTGCTAGAAATACAACAGCTGTCTTCATTTAGATTGTTAATGATCTGTAGATCTCCCTGTTCTTACCCCAGACGCGTTATCCCAATACATTAGCACATTGCGCTTCTTCTCCATTAAGATGCAAGCATTTGAACAAGGGCTTCCTGCAAAGCACCCAGCCCAGCCACCTCTGGCAACTAGCTATTAGTTTAAAAGGCAGGAGAAGACCAAGTGCTCAGATTTTTTGCTCACTTTGTCTGCTCCTTGCTGGCTTGTCTGCTGAAGTGCTTTGCGGGAGAAGTGGGCATGCTGCTTCCCACCAGCTCCTGCAAAACAGCTCAATTTGGCAGTCCCAGGTCTGATTTATCAGAACCCACATCCTGGCACGAGTCCAAAGGAAGCCTAACCCACATCAGCAGAAACTGCTGTGCCATAACACCCTGCTCCCCAGCACACCGCTGCTCCAGCCTGCCCTGTACCCAGCCCTCAATCTCTGCTGGGGGATGCCACGGAACAGCCACAGAGCCGAGGGACAGTGCAGAGGGCAGGGTTTATGTCCTAGCCTCGCCCCACCAGCAGGAGGGTTTAAGGTTCACTGGTTTCTGCTCACCTCTCAACTTTGGCACCAATCTCCGGGAGCCGCCAGGCACGCCTGACTGAGTTTCACTTTTCTTTTCTTGCGGCGAGGAGGCAGCCCAGGAGGTCCGACGAGGCCATTCTCATTTGTCGAGGCTGTTCCCATCCTCTGCAACTCCTGTGTAGGAAGAGACCAAGGCTGCATACAGGTAACTCTTTCCTCTGCCTCATGTGGCTGCACCTGCTGCCTCCCAGCTGCTTTTTCCCCCAGATCCATGGGATTTGCTTTCCCATGAGAAAGCAGCCCCTGATCATGGCCATAAAGACAGTCCACTCTCTGAATCCTCAGCCAGAGTGGGGGCCTCCACTTGCCTCTGGCTTATTTCTCTCCATCTGGGTGATTAATGACCTCAGCTCAGAGGAGATTGCGTTGAGAAATCAGCACTATGTCAATCCAGTGCTGTTTACACACGGAAGTGTTTGTGCAGCTCAGGTTTTTGTGTTCCCTGGTAAACTTTGCTTAAGAGTGCTTGTATACCAAATGACAGCCACTGAGCTGAATGTCATCAGCAGGAAACTGGGGAGGAAGGTTGCTAGCACCATCTGAGACAAAAAGACCTCGTGTCCCAAACTTGCAGGGCTGGGCACTGCAGAATTACAGTACTTGGGCAGACCTACACTCTAGAATTCATGGAATCTTTGGAGTTGGAAGGGGCCATTAAAGGCCATCTAGTTTAACTCCCCTGCAATAAACAGGGACACCTACAGCTCCATCAGTGTTCTCAGAGCCCCGAGCCCAGCCCAACTTGTAGCACTGGGGTCTTTCTTTTTCCAAGGAGCTTCTATGTCTGCAGACACTCAGCAAACATCTTTCATGGTTTTAGCATTTTTTGGTTTAGAGCTTCTGGTTTGGAGAGGCTCAGGTTTATGTGGTGCTGTGTGGGGAACTTTACAGGTTCTTTCCAACTCAGGATATTCTGATTTACAACTCTACTTGTTTTGCTTTCTTGCTATTTTTTTCAGGTGAAAAGGGAGGTGCATCCCCTGCACCCTCTGAACATGGAAAAGAAATTGTTTGGCAAAACTTCCCTAATAGCTGTATGCTTGTAGGAGAAGTCTGGAAGGAAAATTTCCAGCAATTGCAGTAATTGTTGAGTGAGCTTTATTCAAGCGTCAGTGTAATCTTCTGGGATTAAATTGAGATCACTTTTGGGGGCATTTTAAGAAATGGTAGCATGAAATAACAAGAAATGGGGTTTATGACAGACAAAATTCATGCAGCTCCTGTGCAGCCTGTGCTGATTACGGGGGCAAAAAGCTGGGGAACAGAGAAAAATTAAAGGCCTGAAGCCTGCCAGATTGCAGGGGAGAGATTGAAATGAAGGGACAAACAGTATGCAGAAACAAGGGGCTTTTGTAACTGAGGGGAGCCACAGGGGGCTGGGAGAAGAGTGTAGGATGTGAACCTGCTGCTCAGGGCTGGGGTCTGCACCAAGGGAGGGTTAAACTGGACATTGGGAAGAATTTCTTCACAGAGGGGGTGTTCAGGTATTGGAAGGGGCTGCCGTCCCAGAGTGCAGCACATAGCTGCAGCAGCTATCCAGGGGTCAGGCTTGAGGCCACCACTGTTATTTGGGGCTTCTCTCTCAACCCACATGACAGAGACATGCTGGGTGGTGCAATGGTCATGAGGCTTCTTCAGATTTGGTGTCCCAAGTTGCTTAACTCTTGTTAGAAATGGTGTTTGTAATGCAGCCAGCAGCAGGAACCCAGCTCTCCACAGCCAGGAGCACACACAGATCCTTGACTATATCTCAGAAGGTATCAAAGCCCTCCAGAGAAAGCCACATCTTCTGTCCACCCTCATAGCAACACACCAACTTGATATGCTGCTGCCACAAAGCCCAACCAGTCTTGGCAGCATGCACTCAGACCCTGGGCAGCATCCCTGGCAAGCTGAGAGCACCATCTCCTCCATCTCTGAGCTCACATCCAGCCTGAGTTAGATTGTCCCAATAGAACTTTTAACCAAATCCAACAATAAGTGCATAATATCAGTGTAAGATATTCCAAGAAGGGGTGCTCAAGAGCAAGGCACGCTCCTAATTTATGTTCCTCTGCCATCAGCTCTCTCCAACATTTCAGGAACATTTCTGCATCTTAAAGGAGATGCATCCAATCAAATCTCCTTGTCTACAATGCAAGCATGCCTCTTGCATCAAGTTTCTTCTTAAAGATCTCCACTCTCAAGTTTCTTCTTAAAGATCTCCACTCTCTGATCACAACTGATAGATAGTCCAAGGCAGTGGCAGATACACTGGGCTATTATATTTAATTCAGCCTATTTTGGAGCCAAACCACACTCACCCCACTGCCACTGGTAGCGAGTTCATGCTGGTGGACCTAGGATCACTGTGGACACGTTTTGATGGAGTTGGTTTCCTTGCAGGACATGGCACAAACAGCAGTGCCAGGCAGCTCTCTGGGGGATAACTGCCCCACCTACATCTACAAGGTGGTCCTGCTTGGGAGCACGTCAGTGGGAAAGTCAAGCCTTGCCTACCGATATGTGAAAAATGACTTCAAAGAGTCACTGCCTACCGTAGGATGTGAGTGAGTAGCTTCACTCCATTTCCTTCTGCCCCATGCTGTAAGCAAAGCCATGCCCAAACCACAGAGGCTTGATTTACCTCTGCTTGTTGGAGGCAGCTTAGCAGCAAAGTGAGGAAACCTGGGTTCCAAAACATACAGCACCATCTGCCTTTTGCATGTTTGGTCCCTTACACCTATTTGGACACCTCTGAAGTGTCTCCTCCAGGTTCTTTGCCCACCCAGAGCAGGCAGGTGTGGGTCAGGAGTGCATGGGGGCAAACCTCTTCCCTACTGTCCTGCCCTACCCAGCCATGCTGAACAACCCCATGCAGGGCATACATCAAAACTTGTGTGTGTCCACTCAAAGCTGCTAAAAAGAAGGGCCACCAGCCCTGCTTGGTGACATGCCATCCCTTCAGTGTTGCTCATCACCAGTGCATGGCCACACTGTGAAACTCTTCATGTTCAAATAGCCCTACTAGAAATTTTTGGGATCTCCTACCCTGCTGTCATTCACAGCAGTTGTGACAACAGTGGTGCTGGGAGCAGGTGGCTGAATCAAACCAAACTCTCCACACAGCACCGTCTGAGCTTGTTGGCTTATGGTGCTTATGAGAAACCCATCCAGTTTTGTGCATCACAGTCACCATCATTATCCCTCAAAGTGGCTTTGATCCCACAGCAGCAAACCAGAACCCTCCACGCTTGCCATAAGCAAATGCTCTCCACCACGTATCTTGCAGGCTCCTTCTTCACACAGACAATCCAACTGGAGACAGCCACCATCAAGCTGGAGATCTGGGACACGGCTGGCCAGGAGAAGTACCACAGTGTCTGCCACCTCTACTACCGTGGTGCCCACGCTGCGCTCCTTGTTTACGACCTCACTAACAAGGTGAGATGGCAGGTGCTGATTCTGTCTGCATCAAAACACTGCCATGTGGCAGTGGAGCTGATGGGACAGGTATCTGGATGGGTCCCCGGTAGAGTAGAGAGCTCCACAAACCCTAAGCAGACAAATGTCCCACCAGGACCCAGCAGGAGCTGCAGAGCCCAGGGGTTCCTACAAAAGCTTCTCTGTACCTGCACCAAGCGTGGCTGTCTCTGTCTCCCCAGGAAACACTTAACAGAGCGAAGCAGTGGCTGATGGAACTGGAGAAGGAGTTCCTTCCTGATGAAATTGTCATCGCTTTGGTGGGCAACAAGACAGACCTGTCTGATGAACGGGAGGTTGCAGCTGAGGTGAGCGCACACCATGTCCTTGCTGCAAGCACTGAGATGCATCCTAGCAGAGCCTTTGCTTCCAGAGTGGGGTCCCTCTGCCAGGTGGTCTCCCCACTGCAGAGTGGCATGCAGAAGCCCTGCCTTGTCCCCATGGGTCTGCAGGGCCACATCGTCCCTTGGCACAGGGGAAATAACACTGCTTTTCTCCTCCTAGGAGGGGGAAGAGTTTGCAAGGAGCAGAAGCCTGCTCTTCATGGAGACGTCTGCAAAATCCAACCACCAAGTAAATGACGTCTTTATGGCCATAGGTAAGGTGTGGGCTGTCTCCAGGTGAGAGGCAAAGCAGGAGAACTGTGAGTCCTGGCTCCTCCAAGCCTCCTGTGTAATGTGGGGCACAGCAGAGCTGCTCTGTCCTTACACTGGGAACCGGTATGGGTGCTCTGCTCTACCTCTTGCTGTAAGAAGAATATTTGGAGAAGACAATACGTCCTTCTTGCCATAAAACCTATGCTTCCAGGCTGCAGATGCCTTCTCCCAAAAGCTAGCATCCTCAGCTACTGGTGCCAGCCAGTAAGAGCCACTCTGCACCTTGTGTCCCTCCTGCCAGGCTGGAGGTGGCAGTGGCTGCAGTGGCATAGCAACACACAACACAGGACAGACAGCTCCATGCCAAGACACAGTATTAGAGGTGCAGAGATGAAAGCCACTATATTTTTTGGGTTTAGTACTTGACCTGGGTATAACAGTGTCCCCAGTACATATGCCCTCCAAGTGACTTCACCATGCTGGCTAGAAGTTGCTGCAAAGTACCTACGTGGCACCAGCAGGGTGGAACAGAACAGAAGGTGCATCCCACCCTGCCTTAGGGGACCCCATGCCCTGGCAAGAGAGGTGATGCTCTGTGGCTTTGTGCTCCCCATCAGCCCGAGAGCTCCTGTGGCGCGAAGGCGAGAAGGCAGCTGTCCCATCCACGAGTGGTGGGCAGCGCTTGGACCTGCCGGCGAGCAGGGCGAAGATGGGGTGCTGCCGTGTCTGAGGTGCCACGGGCTCCTCATGGGACCTGGGACTGGACCTTGCACTGTTAGCATTGGTGACCAAAGGGTGACAACACAGAGGATGGCTCACAGCCAGCACGGAGCAATGACCCTTCTGCCCACCTTCTGCAAGTGAGTGCACACAGTGCATGCAGACCCTCAACAGGGTCGCATGATGGTGTTCTCCAAGAGGTGAGTGGGGATGTCCTCTGCCAAGAAGCAGACCAGCTGGGGACATCCCCTGCCCCAGCCAAGCATCAGCTCCCCCAGACTTGAGAGAGTTTGGCTTGTGGAGCACATCCCAACAACTTCAAGACTTGACTGCCAATAAAGAGCAGCTCATCTTACCCACATCCTTTTCTCTGTCCCAGGTGCCAATATGCAGGAGGTCTGGAGGTGGTGGGGACCAGAACGTGGCAGTGTGGCCCTCATCAGCCTCCCCAGTTGCCAGGAAAGAGCTCTGGTTCCTATGGCCAGGAAGCTCTCCCCTCCTGCCCCCAATATGCCAGCACCCTTTGCAACACTTCCCAGCACTGAGACATCCTAGAGTGGGATGGAGATCCTTCTGAGCTGCTGCCTCCTCCTGCCTAAATCTCCCCTGTTAATTAGGCAGCTAATTTGTTAGCAGCTAATTGCCATTTAACCTCTTTCTCCCAGATTAACCCTTCCCTCCCTAGGCAGCCCTGATCCCTGCTGCCCCCTCTCAGGTTGCCTTTGGGTGCCACATCATCCTCGCTCCAAACTGGGGAATGGGTAAAACAGTGAGGACTCAGCTTGAGAGAGGGGTGTCACAAAGTGAGGGGTGCCCTCTGACCCATGCCATGAAAACAGGGCTTTGTGGTGAGGTGGGGGGGCTTGGTGTGCTCAGGGGTGCACTGTGGGGATCCCTTCACCTGTAGAAAGAGAAGAGAGCCTCCAGGGCTCAATTTTAGGTAACACTAGCACCACTTGATCTTATGTTCTGTCCCATTCCAAACCCCCGCGCACTGGGTTTCGGAGTAGAGAGTCAGAGCCAGGTGGGAAGAGAGGAAAAGGGCTTTTATTGGTGTCCCCCATCTTCAACTCAGGCGCTTCGCTGTTCCCGGGGGGGCTGGGTGCGTGGGGGGATGCAGGCAGGGTGCAGGACAGCCCCCCTGGGCTGGGCACTTTCTCCTAGCGCTCGCCGTCGCCCGAATCTCCCCACAGGCCTGATGCCACGGCCGGTGTACCAGGAAGGGTCGATGTCTGGGTCTGCAAGGAGAGAGGTGAGGACTGGTCAGGGCAGTGGGGCTCAGCACCTAGGGAAGAAGGAAAGGGACCCAGGGGAGAGAGGGTTGCTCGGGGCTGCCTGCAGGGCTGCTGCAAAGCAAAGCTGCCCTTCTACACCCGAACCGATGGGCTGCACCCTGGGGCTGGGGTACCAGAGAGGGTCCTGGGGGTTCCCTTACTCCTGCTCTCCTTACTCCTGATTTCCATGGAGCGCTCACGGAGGCGGCCGGCGGTGGGCAGGGCCATGCAGGTGAGCAGCAAGCACAGCAGGCAGGTGGCTCCCAGCTTCATCCCCGAGGCTCTCCCCCGATAGCGGCTTGGCAACAATCCCAGCCTGCGGACACACAGAGAGCAATCGCGTTCTGAGGATGCCACGAAGCTGGGGGCTCCCCTTGGTGGAACCCTGATTGGGTTGGCAATGAGGTGATGGAGAAAGCGTGTCCCTGCTGTGGGAATGCCATCGGGGAACGCCATCCCCTTTCGGATCCCGTCACAGCATCCCTGGACCGATGGCAAAAGGTGGCAGCGACCTAGCGGCGGGCTCACCCCCGGACATGCCAGCAAGGAAGTTTGCAGCAGCCCCACCTGCAGCCGAAGCCCTCGGCTCAGGGAAACAGCCGTGCGAGTCGGGGACGGAACAGCGTCCAGGGCTCACGTCCCGCGGGGCTGCCCACGCCGCGCTCCCGTCGCCCCATGCTTACCTCGGTCCCGCGGCGCCCGGTGCCGTCCCGCAGAGCCCAGCGCTCTCCCTCTGCACCCCGGGGCCCCGCTCGCCGCTTTTATGCCCGGTTCCGCGCTGATGTCAGAACCGAGCCCCGGCGGGGACAGAGCCGAGACATCTCCCCTCCCCGCCGCCCCCCGCGCTCGCTCTCGTCAAATCAGGGAAAGGATTTTCGTGACTCATAGCGGGCCACAATTTTATTTCCAGCCGGCCGAGGCACATCGCTCGGGAGCGTGCTGATCTCCGTCCTCGACGTGACACGGGTCGGGACGGGGGGAAGCTTTCCACCCGTTGAGGGGAGATTGGGAGTGATGCGGTCCCTGCTCCACTGCCACATGCTGCTTTAGGAAATCAGACAAGCGAGCGGGCACACGCTGATGGTGTGGGGCTGTCTGGAGGCAACTCCAAGCATCCACTGATCCGTGGGGCTGGAGCAGCAGCTGGGTACCCCTGACCACGCTCACCCTGAGCACTGCTTATCATGCCGCCTTCCACTGAGAGGTTGGGGAGCACAGGGGGCTGGGAGGGGACACAGCCGGGACAGGTGACCCCATATGGCCAAAAGGATGACCTGTACCACATGGCAGTGTGCAAAGGGCTGTGTGGGGCCAGGATTCAACCACAGCACCTGGGCAAAGGGGAGGGTAGGGAGAGAAAGGGCCCTTAGCTTCAGTGTGTTGAAAGAAGACACTGTGAAATGGACTGTGGGTTCTGGACCTGATGCTGGCTTTATTGCATGATGTAGCATACACATATATAATCTCTACACAGGCAGTTTAGGCAGGAGACCAGCAAATATTAATGTGGGTAACTACAACCTGAACATCACCTTATTGTATGCTGCTGAGACTCACTGGGAGGGCTTCAGAGGGTCAAGAGTCTGCCTAACAGGACTTGGCCTACTGCTGGAACCAGGTACAGCGAGAGGTGCATGGGGAGAGGGCTGAACCATGGCACCAGAATGATCCCACAGCATTGCCTGGAGCTTGGTGGAGCTCTGCAGGGATTTGTGCTCAGCTCCTGCAAACCAGCACGATGTGTGTGCCGTCAAGTGCTTGCAAGCCAGGGAGGGTGAAAGCATTTTCCTAGGTACAGCTTAGTAGGGAAAAATGTCACTTCTCAAACTCAGGATTGCTAGAAAATGGCAATGGAACTTTTGTAAAAGAAATCTTAGGAAAACCATAGAGCCCAGTGACACTGGAGCTATCAGCTAGTGTCCCATGTCTCCTACTGTGCCCTCAGCTCGATCTGGCAGAGATGAGATTTATTCACAACAAGATCAACCATTTTAATGTGAGCTCAGCACGGAGCAATTTCATTGCAATGAATGCGACTCTTTTCTGTTTTTGAACTTCAGGCCACAAGAATTTCATTTTAAAGAAGGAAACTGGTTTTGTGCCATCAACAGTAGGTAGGTTTCCAGACTCCAAACTCACACAATTGCTCTGGGATGACTGCAGGACTAATTTCTAGATAGTGTGTTCTCTGCTACTACCAAAGGTGAAGGACAGGGACCGGCAGATACTGAGCTGAAGTTTTTAAACACAAATCTCCTCCAAAGTCTCCAGCTAATGAAAGCAGAAGGTGGAGAAAAACAGCCAGCCTGGGTGAGTGGGAGTGTGCTAGCAGCGCTGCTGCTGCCTGCCAGGAGCTCAGGGCCAGCATAGCCCCTTGTGGACACGGACACACCTCCAGCAGACCTCTCTGCGGACTGGGGAGAGGTTGGTGTTGGATTCCTTCTGAGCCCGTTGATGGAGCCTTGCAGGGATAGAGGGCACCTTTGGTCAGACTGATCCCAAGCCCTCTTCCCTCTGGTTCAGAAAAGCTGCCACCTCTTCCCGCAAGCCTTGCCTTGCTCATGTCCCCATATGAGCCCAGATGTTTCAGGCAAGAAGCCTCAGTGTGTATTTACTGAGTTTAGTGCAAAGAGCTGCTGGCCAAGCACTTGCTGGGAGCAAGGCAGTGGCTGCTCCTGTGCAGGGAAGGGAAGCAATGACCTAGGGATGAGGCAGGGTGGCAGGACCAGCGCTGGGATGCAGATCTGGTCCTGGGACACTGTGCTTTACCATGGGGACACTTCCTCTGGCATCACCACCAGTAGTTCCCATTAAACTGAACAGTGTCCCTTCTGGATGGATGAGGAGGGCAGCATCCTGCTCAAACAGATATGGTCCTCAAGAATATCCAGCCACGAGCCTACACTCCACACCTAGTTCCTTTCTCTCCCAGCTTCCAGGGGGACGCGGCCACAGAAGGAAGGGCAAGCATTGGGGGAAGGCTGTGTGCCAAGGTCCTGCACTGTCACTGAAATGCGGTGGTGGGTGGGTGTCTCCTCCTCAGGGCAGGTGGGTCATCACTGGCTTCTACAAGATACGAGGCAAGGCATCAGTACTGCTGTCCCCTGCTTCACATGCCACCCCAGGTGACATGGACAGCACATTCCCTGCCCCTCCTGGGGCTCTGTGGGTTGGAGCAGAGCACCAGAGAATGGGTACCTCTGCCAACCTGGCCACATACCGCAAAGAGACGCTCCACTCTTCTGTTCTTCCCATTGGGGTTCCTCTGCGTCAGCGAGCCACGGTAAACCGAGTTGCGATCGAAGGAGTCATCAAAGCCTGTAATGGAAGAAGAGGCATGAGGTGAGGCATGAGGTGAGGCTGGGTAGCACTCCATGAGGTGTTTGGACATTGTAAAGGGTGCTCAGCTCCTTGAAAACAGCCCCTGCATTGTGTGTTGTCCCTGGCTTTTCCCCTTCTGGCAGCACTTCACCTCCCTGCAATCCCCTCACTTCCCACTCACAGGGGCATACCTGTCCCACACACAAGTTCTCACCTCCCAGATCTATGACACTTGTCCTACTCAATCATCTCCCTTTTTCTACTGCTAGCTTGTGCCCTGTGCACCTTGGACTGCAAGTCATTGACCTGCCAGGAGGGCAGCCATGGGATGGAGTTGTCTCATCCCATGCAGACGGGATTAGGCTCGCCCAGTGACATCTGGCCTGATGGAGCATTCCTCTATCTTCTTTGCTGGACTGACGTGTCCTCAAGGCTGCCTTTTTCCACCTGCTATTTGCCATAGGAGAGTGGATGACTGTTCCTCGGCATGAGCAGAGGGGACCTTTCCACCTACCAGCCTCTGCCTGGGAAGCAGAACTTTTAATTGTCTGCACACACGGGGAAAAGCAATTCCTTCTTTGCATTAAGTGATCTTTCCCTTCTTCTCCTTCACTCATCATCTATTTGGCGTTATCTGGAAGGAGAACCATTCTTTCTGCCTGTAAGCATATAAGGCAAGATAACAGAAATAGAAAAGTCATTTCCTAACGGCACTTGCTGATATCTGTCTGGATGAAACTTTTCCAGTGATTGCCCTCTGCCACATGGGCTGCTAGGCTGAGTTTCAGGTCACAGCCTACTTTGAAGCACTTCCAAGCTGCCATTTTCCATGGCTTTGGCTCTTGACCTCCCAGTGGGACCAGCGGCAGAGATGGGCAGATAGCAGGGAGAAGGATAACATCTCCAGAGCAACCAAGTGAGAAGAAATGGCCAACAGAGCAAGTGATGGGCTTAGGTGAAGTGTTGAGGGCTAATTTTGGAGACAGAGCCGCTAGGGTGGTAGAAGCCCACACTGCAGGGCAGTGGCCCTTGGGGCATGCAGCTGTCTGCCACCAAGACCTGTATGGCAGCCCCCTCACCCTGTCCCCAGCACTGTCCCCGACCCTCCTCCTATATTACCCACCACAGATGAGGTTTCCTCTGTGGCTGTGCTGGCAGGGCACAAGCACAGGGAACAACACTCCAAAAAGGAAGAAAATGGAGAGAAAGGGGGAGAGAGAGAGAGAGATGACCGATCACCTCATAAGCTGAGGTCATCCCACAGACAGAGCCATGGCTCTTACCAGTGATTTCAATGGGACTGTTGAACCTTCTCCTGAGGACTTGTGGCCCAGATATTGCCTGCAAGAGAGGGAAAGCCGTCTGTGGTGTGTGGGAGGACACAGGTGCCCCCAGAGGATGCCCTGCTGACATTGCTGAATATTCAAACCTGTATCCTGGAGCGTGAGGCTAAGGCTTCAACCTGTATTAAACACATACCCACCTTAACATCATCCAAAGACTCCCCTGGGCTGCTGCTGGTGGGGTTGGGGGAGCAGAGGTGGAAGGCCTGCAGACAGAAAAGGGGCACAGGTTGCTGGGTGTTCAGAGCAGGGAGGGGAAGCTGTCAAGCCAGGTGGGCTGTGCCTGTAGCACTACTTCCTGTGCATTCACTGAAAGCTTCAGGCTTGGTACGCAGAGAAAATCTCTGTGAGGGGACTGTGTCTTGAACAGGACCGATTTGGGTGATGGAATACAGCACATGCCTGGCTCGTTGGACAGCTCAGCCTGCCCTTGTTTGCTCTGCCCCAAAGCAACCTCCTTATCTCATCCCCAGCTAGGCTCAGAGCAGCACGGAAGGAGCTGTGAGCAGCCAGACAGCTCTCCCTGGGCTCATATCCCCCATCCTCCCTGCTCACCTGCCCGCTTGACTTCTTCCTCGCCTTTTCCACTGGCTTCACCGTCAGCCCCGCAGCAGACAGAGCCGCAATTCGAGATTCAATATCCGATATCTTTAGAGGAAGGAAAACAAGACAGGCAGGCAGTGTCTGGAGGACTCCCAACCAGCTCTGTTTGCTGGGCTGGGGGTGAAGCAGCTCCCGGTAGGGGTAAGCCCTTACCTCGCTCTCTGCCTGTTGTACCTGTGCAGCCGCCGAGGCCACCTTGTCCTCCAGCTCTAACAGCTCTGAGTTGGTTGTGCTGCCGTGCCGAGCCCCTTCCTCAAGCTCTGTCAGGGTTGTCTCCAGCTGGTAGGCCTTGCCAGCAGCCAGGTAGACCTGAAATAAAAGAGGACAAAAAAAAAAAAAAAAGATGGCACCATTAAGCTTCCTACTTCCTCCTCTCCCTCATCTGAGCACAGCCCCCTGCTGCTCTTTTATGACCGCCTTCCTGCCCTGCGGCCCTGGCAGTACCGCTCAGTTCTGGCAGGGCTCTTCATCTCACTTCCTCCCTTCCCCATGCTTTTCAGGAGCAGTGCCAGACAGTGAGGTAGCATCATGCTCATGCCAGCTGTGTGTCCCATTAGCAGCAAACTGGGAAGGAGACATGTTACTCAAGCAGTGTTACTGCCCCTCGACTACTACACAGATGCAAGTCCAAGCAAAGCAATTTAGCAGAAATTAATTTGTCTATGTACAATAACGTCAGAAGGCCACAGTTTTGCTGAATGATCCCAAAATCTTGGTACTGCTAATGCACGCCCAGCTCCTTCAGCCCTCTCTGCCTGCGTGCTGAGCACCCACGCATCCCACATCCTATAGGTTCCCACTGACCCCAGTGCAAGCTCCAAGGCAGCGTGTCCATAACCAAGTGCATTCATTCAGTCCGTGAGTCACAAGGGCACCATTTGCTGCCGGGCCATTAAACATCATTAAACATCCTCAAGGCAGGTGGCATCCCTCAGAGTGCAACCAGTGGGATGTGACTCACCAGGAACCCAAGGGAATGGCAGGATGAGCACGCATCTCCCAGGGCCATGAGAAGGAGAAGCAGGAAGCATAAAGTTTGCTCTTGCACCAGTCAGCCCTCCAAATGGAGGAGTGTGGCTCACTTGGACAGCAGGAGGGGCTCAGCATTGTGGGACGGGACACTGGGGATGTCAGAGGGCATGGCTGGTGGAGCACAGGTGTGATGCTTAAGCTCAGATCTCCAACTATAACACTTAGACACAAAGGTTCTCCTAGCTATGAACTACAAATAACGCCTACTGTTTGAGGCAAATAAGAAAAGCAGAGTGCGTCAACTCTTGATTAGTCCTTTTGAGGTGAACAGAACTCTTTCCTTCCCTTAAACTCTACCCTGAACCTTGCAACCTACAGCTTTGCAGCTGGGAGGGTCGCAGCATCCTTATACACATATGCTTGTGGTACTCATCCTTTGACCTCCAGCATGCCCGCTAACAGGAAGCTTGGGGGCCCCACTGCACTCCCACCCCCAATTCCCTCCCTGCTCATGGAGGCTCTGGGGAACCTTACATTTTCCTCAAGCTCTCGGTATGCTTCGGCCGCCTCTTTCCCATCCTCCATGCTGAGATGCTGCCCTCTGGGCAGGGCACGGCCACCACTGCCCCAGCTCTGTCCTTGCAGTGACTCAGAGACCACTTTCTCCGTGGCATTTATGGCTCTCAGTGCTTTGGCTGTGATTTCACTCAAAGCCTGTGCTGAGGACCTCTGTGAATGCCCAGTCGAAGTGGAGGAAGGGGTGAGGGGAGAAAAAAAAAAAAAAGGATTTCATTATTTTAACATGCACTTGTAGTGTGCAGCTCAGTGCAAGCAGGCGTGGGGGGGCATCAGGCATTCAGGAGCCAGTGGAAGATGGAGAAGGGATAATGGAAGGGCTTAAGGGCTCCAGTAGGGCTGAAAATGTGGCTGATGCAGTGCTTTGGTCTCTGCTCCTGCTTTCAGGAGGACAGCTGTGACAAAAGGAATCCCCTTGAAGCACGGGTGGCGAGCAGCCATTGGCCAGCTGCTGGCATGTAGCTGCAGTCTGTTCCATAACTTCCAAAAGAGGTTTTCAATGGATAGCAAGGTGTGAAGGCCATGTCAGGAGAAGGAAATGATGGCCCTTGGCTTATGGTTTTACTCCCACAGGAAAACGAGTGCTCACCGTGGAAAAAAATCCCACCCTCAAGATACACCGGGGAGGTTCATGTTGGACATTAGGAAACATTTCTTCTCAGAAGGAGCAGTGATACACTGGCACAGACTGCCCATGGAGGTCGTGGGGTCACTGTCCCTGGAGGTGTTCATGAACCGTGGGGATGTGGCACTGAGGGATGTGGTCAGTGGGCATAGTGGGGTGGGCTGGGGTTGGTGATCTTGAAGATCTTTTCCAACCTGAATATTCAGTGATTCTCTCATCTTTTCTCCTGCCGGGATGGCCAGTCATGATGCTGCACTGGAAAAGTGTTCAAGAAGCTTTGTATTGCCCCACTGCCAGAGACTGGGGCTGATATCCTCGCCTCCCACTTCAAGGAGCACTAACAGCTGTGATGCCTCTAAGTGCTGCCCGCAATAGCCCTTTTGCTAGGTAAGTCATAAAGCACATGTAAAAATAGACCCAAGAAACTCATCATCCCTCTCTCAGCTGATAATTCCCTAGAAACCAAGGAGATTGGGGTGATATGCGCACTGGAGACAAAGACAAACAGTTTTGTTTACCACTGCATGTATTTCCAGGCAAGCTGCTCTGCAAAGAACCAGCTAACTCGGCCCAGCTGACACTTTTATCATTTTATGGTGCCCTCACGGTACAGCAGAGTTTCACATTTCACACCACAAACATTGCTTTTATCTGAGCACTCCCCCATTAGAAGCCTTTTTCCTGACCGGACAGGACTTGTATAGAAACCAAATCAGGATTACACTGTAAAAATCTGTACTGACACAGCCTTTAACCCAAACTCCTCCATCTGCACATCACTGCAGTCATTTCTCACTCAGCATTACAATGTTTGTTGCTCTTGTTCTGAGTGTCACTGCGATGCAGAAAGCTGGATGTCTCTCCACTTGGGAGCTGAGCTGCGTAACCCCCATGTTACCTGCCTGACCCTGACCTCTCTGTTTTGTGCTAATGGCCCTACTGTGGAATATCCAGGGAAAAGCAGGATTGCTGGCAGGTCTGGAAGAGACATTTCAAGGTGCAGCAGGTGGCTGCCAAGGCCACATCACTGAGCTCTTCTCCCCCTGGCAGGACCTTTCTCTCCACAATGCCTGCAATGGAATCCAGACCCTGAGATAAGTGTGTAATACTCCTCTGTGTGGATGTAGATGTTGTGTACCTCCCCATGATGGGCAGAAGTCTTTAAGACATCTAAGAGAATTTGTTTTCAGCTCTTGGATCAGGAGAGCCTACAAGTCTTCCTAAGGTGAAAGGTCTAGGTCCAATACCCCGGAACTTTCCTACCCTTCAGCACTCCTGAGAGCTGGACTTGATGAGCCATGTGGGTCAACCTTTCCATCTTAGAGTGTTCTATGATACAGGCAGCTGAGCCAGCCAAGCCACAGCCCTGGAGGCATCAAGCTGATGTGTGACAGAAGGAGAGACACACCGTCATGATGTAAGTGAGGGCACAGATTACCTTCCGAGCTTCACTGGCCATGTCATCACCGGAGGAGCTCATCTCAGGTCTCTTCACTCCCTTCCTTTCTTCACACTCCTCTTCTTCAGAAGAGACTTCTCTGTCGCTGATGTTGCTGGTGAATTCCTCCAGCTTCTTCTTCAACTCCTCCTCCTCGGCATCGGGATCGAGTTGGGACTCTGTGGCTGGAGACTGAAACAACAGCAGACAGGAATTGTTGACAAAGAATTTATTTTGTTCTCCTTGTGAAAAATTGGAATTTTCCCATTAAAAATAAAAATACAAGAGAGATCAGGGTCCAAAAACCACCATATTTTCATTTGGAGCCACGGTGTGGCTGGCAGCTCTGAGGGCACAAATCCCCACTACCCAAAGACACTGCACCAGGCTGCAAGGAGCAGCCATGTGATCTCCCATTCCCTCAGGTAGCCCAGCCGTGCTGAATCAGAGCTTCTTGGTACTCCGATTTGCAATGAGAAAACACTCAGATTTACCAACATGAGCACCGAATAGCTGGCCCCATTATGAATTCTGGGGAGAATAAGAAATTACGTTGTTTCGCCTTTGCCTGAGGAACTGCTCTGTGATTATTACTATCCATCCTACCAAGCCATTAGTGGCCAGAGCACCTCATTGCAATGGGTTCACATGAAGGAAAAGTACATAGCCTAAAATTAGAAACCCAAAATCAATGTTAAGCGACCTACGTATTCACAGATTCTATATCCTCACCCAACTTTAACTTAATTTAGCTGTTTTCTTCTGAGATTGATGGCATAGTAGGACAAGAGCAACCCAGAAGAGATACAGAAGTCCTTCTTGACTCAGAGCTCTCATTTAAAATAACCAAATCACTTCCCTGTATGTACTGATTGATGCTCCTATGAGCACTTAATAGAGAATCAAATTGAAACCCAGTCTTTCTTGTGCAGAAGAGGCCTGGCACTAGCTTGCACAGGGTCCCAAGTGTCCTAGGTTAAGCTTGCTTTCATTTCTCTGCTACTATGCAATATTTTCGCTACCTGAAACAAGAGGAGTTAAACCCTTTGGAGAGCTGGCCCAAGTATTTTTTTCTGCAGTCCAACTTTGGGACTGCCTCTCCTCATGATGCTGCTTTCGGAGGGGCCCAGGGTGCCGGGTTCTCCCTGAAACCCCCCTGCTAATGAGGGGAAGGGGCCAGTTAAGCCCACTCTCTCTCCCTGTTGCCCTGTTACCTCAGGAGAGCGCACCAGGATTTTTTCCTCCAAGCGGTTCAGCATGCGTTCGATCACTGACATGCGTTTGTTGAGCTCATGAATCTAGAGGAAAGGAGAAAGAAAGGAGTAGAGAACAGACCAGCCACCTCTGACAGGACAGTGGGAAAGGAGCCCAGGGTGCATGCAACCAGCAGAAGAAAAAAGAATTATAGAAGCATTAAGGTTGGAAAAGACATCTAAGATCATCTAGTCCAACCACTGACCCATCCCCACCATGCCCACTAACCATGTCCCTCAATGTCAGAGACCAAGATACGAAGAGATCATGTTTTGTTGGGCATCAGAGGGTGAAGGACTGTTGAAGTGTATTTTAAAAAGGTCCCTGGGTACCCTGAAGAGCTTCACAAAGTGGAGAATCCTCAAAACCATAATACTCAAAATGGTGCTGCATCCGCAGAGTGCTGCATATCCAACCAGAGCTTCAGAGTGGTGACCACCAAACCCTAACACCAGCACCAGAGCATCCCTTGGTGTCCAGAGGCACGGGATTATAACACAGACATTTATCTTGTCCCAAATTCATCTAAGCAGTACTCTTCACTTCCTATCATGGTCTTTTTCAGTCAGCTCATCCATTTACCCTATGATCCTTTGCTGAATACATCACTGGGAAAGGAAGAGGGAAGAAGGGAGGAGTTTCCCATGAAAAATTCCAAATCAGAAAACAAATCTGAAAGTTTCTCCAAACACACTTTGAAGTTTTCTCACTTCCCAATGCTTTGATCTGCCAGGATTCTCAGCCCTCTTTTCCTCCTCCCTCTACCAGCTGAAAAGAAAGGAGGAATAAAGACAAAATTCTGAAAGTCACGGAGAAATGGCTTTCTATGCTCAAGAGCCATGACAAATTTTTGTGTTTAAATCATTGAAAACATAAAAGGAACCTTTTTTCCCCCCCTTCTTCTTTCAGAAATAAATACCTTCTTTCTTTCAAGACCGGGCTTTCTCCTTTGATCCAAACAAATAAAACACAAATGATGTAAAATATTGCCCATTCTGTATAGATAAAACGCTGCCTGCCACATTACTCCTGCCCCACATGGCTGCCACCCACTCAAAGGGGATGAGCAGCAAATGCAGTAAGTAAATGGAGCAACAAAGAGACATGAGGGCTCTGCTTTGTTTTTGTAACATTTCCACCCTCTCACCGAGTTTTTGAGCTGGCTAGTGTTTGATTAATTAGATCCTCACAACAGCTTGCATCTGCTTAAGTGAAGATGGATGTAAAAACCTGGCACTTGGGGAGAGCAGAGCGTTGCAATTACTGCCCCAAACTGAACGAGCCTTTAAGCAGCATTAAACCTACAAGCAGGAAGCAATCCATGCCAGCTCTAAGTGGTTTCTCGGTACCGTTGGGCCTGACTCTTGCAGCACTCTGGTGACAATAAGAAGCCTGAGATGGACTATAAACTTCAGGAGAGAGGATGGACATAAGTTCAGCACCTGGTGTTGTCTGTACTTCCCGTAAGCAGTGGCTCAGAAGGGTCAGAGCGTAATGCGGATTTGGCTGTTGACAGGCCACAGGGACAGGAAGAGCTCGTATTCATTCTCTTTCCCAAGCAAGGCTGGCTTCAGTGCACAGTTGTCCCAGTGCAAAGCGAGGTGCACCCCATTAGGGACTAGTCCACCTGCACTGCTCTCTGAATGAGAAAGGCTGGTGAATACATCTCTATTAAAACACTTTAAATGGAGCAACATCAGCTTAACACAGCCTGTGAGCAGGACATCATTTCAGGTGAACTATCACTTGCTTCTGGGGAGAGGAGATGGGTCATTCCAGCTGCCTCCAGCCTCTTCAGTACCCAAGAGCAATCTGGAAGAGACCTAGACACAACTAAGGAAAGCTTTAAGTGAAAAAGGGATGGTAGGAAACAGGAAAAAGCAGCCTAAGACTGGCATTGGAGCTTTGAAAACCTAGAACCACCAAGCTCCTCTTAAGCTTAACAGATTGGCTTTCAGGGAGACCCTTAAAATAGTGAATTGATGCTGTTTGTTGTGGCTTGGTCCTGTCTTTCTATCAGGCTTCAGGACCTGGGCTTCAAGAACCTTGGGCTGAAACTAATGGTTTTTGCATGTGAACACATTTTACACCAATCAGGATTTCATTTAACACCTCATCAAGTTGTTATTTTTTTTTGTTTCCTATTTTCATTCTCTTCTGACACCTCCAGATGCCAACCAGGCATCTGAGAAACTCTGCAGTTTAAGAGATGCTCTGGCTTTCCTCTTTGGGCTTGTGTTGGCCTCTCCTAGGCTAGTGGTGGTGGCCATACCCACATTGCTGTGGGATTAATGGGCCAGCACAGAGCCTCGTTTCCTCCTGCTGGGCGAGGGGCAGGCTCTGCTAGCTGTTGCTAGCTGTAAACGCATCAGCCGCATAAAGGGCAGGAAGGATGAACAGCTACTTAAGCTAATGAACGATGTTGGCATACAAGCAAATGGGGTTGAATCGGGAATTAGGAGATGCCTTGTAACCATTAGAGTGATGAGGTGCCACTGCAGCCTTCCTGCTGCTGCAACAGAACAAAACACCAAGCGCACTGGGCTGCTCCTACGTGAGGGCTGGCAGAGGAGATGAAGGAAGTCATCTGGAGCACCAGTGGGAATTTGGCCCCATTTCCCCACTGCAAAATGCTGCGCACATTTCGTGCCTAACGTACCGTGGGCTCATTAAGAACACCCAGGCCAAGCTTTTTCCATCTGCAGTGGGCTGGAAAACGAAGTACATCCACCAATTCGAACATATGCTGAGAGAAATAAAGGCCAAAGGAAACATGTCCCCAGGTAGGCACACAGAGTGTGGTGCTCAGCAGCACCCAAAAGAGCCCTGAATGTGCAAAATCACCAGCTGTAAGTGGAACTAGAACACCCCTCCCCCTGTTTATCGGTGTGGTCAGACACCAATGAGTGTTTTGCTGCTGAAGAGGGTCAAGGGAGGCTGAGAATGGTGAAGCCTTTCTCAAAGTTGGTGTCAAGAACTGCAGGTCCTCACTTTACAATTAAAATAAGCGTGCAGCCTTCCTGACACCCTTCTCTAGGTTGTTCCCCTATTATCACTTGGGAGAGATGCGTGACAGGTCAGCCTGACCCTGTCCTACTGGGGCCGGAACGCTCCACACTGCCAAAGAATAGGATCTCGAGGCTGATTAAATATTCCCCTCCAAGCCTTGATCATAAAGCCCATTCAACTGATGAATGAGGACACGTAAAACTGTAGGTAGCACACAGATTAACGGGGACAGACTGGAAAATTAACAGCATTGAAGGCAGGCTTGTACCCACTGTTGTTGCAGTAACAAAGAAAAACACCAGTGTCCAATTTCTCCCAGCCATGACCATAGAAGTGGAGGGGCTGATGAGAGGAATACTGTGTAATACTAATGGGGCAGAGAAGAGTCTGGTCTCCTCACCATAAGCAGCGGATGAGCAGAAAATGCACCTTCCCACACCCCAGCCTCACTTCCCATTTCATGGCCACCTTTGCATACCCCATCCAGCCCAGAGGGCTGAGCATGGCCTGGGCATTCATCCTTCTGGTGCCACACAACCACGATGTGGCAAACAGATGTGACAGCCTCTAGGTCACCCCATGGGCCTTAGTGTCACTGTTTGGTACCTGACTTCCCGAGTTGTGGCTGACGTTCTCCTGGGAAGAGGCTCTGCTCCGGCATTTCAGGTGGTGAGGCAGGCAGGCAGTGAGCTTCGGGGCTCCTTTCACATCCTCATCCGAGGTGTCCATGTCTGCAGAGTACGGGGACCGGGGTTGCTCGATCCAGGGGCTGCCTTTGAAGGGAGAAGACTTCAGTTCCAGGACCCAGGAGATTCATAACCCTCAGCAAGAACCCCTGGACGTCAGTCCCATCTCTCAGACAAGCAAATAACCAGGTCAGTTTACTCTTTCCGTCCTTCAGCAGAGTTGCAAGCAGAGGTTCACTCTGCAGCTTCTTCCACCTAACTAGGATCCTGCTGAGCTATAGGTGGGCACAAGGAGCATTCCCCTCATCCCCACAGACCTCAAGCAGCTGGGACCCTCACCAAAACCTGCTCCTGCCCCTTAAGTCATGTTGCAGCCTGATTTGAACTGCAGCCAGGTTCGGACACTGCTCCTCATTCACTGTTTGCGTTCTGGGAGCAGTTTATGTCAGGCTAGAGAGGTATCAGGCTATGAAGGAACATTAATATGTATATGGATTTCAGGTGAAGCAAGAACAATTACAGAAAATGGAATTAACAAGCCCAAGGGCCCTGCTGCTGCCTCACCCCATAGGGGCTCAGAGTGGGAATTAAAATGGTGCATACTCAGGTTTACCCAGTGTTTCCCCGTGCTCTGAAAAATCACACACTGGAAAATGCCACTGAGCAGCTCAAAACCCTAAATGATGTATTCCACGGCTGCAGGTGCATAAGCCAGAATCCAGTCCTTCCAGCTCTGCTATCGCAGTAGGGGAGACAATGGCAGTAAGAGTACACAATTTGACTTAGTTTTGCTGGGGTATTCATACATTTACTACACCTCGCACTCCACGCACACAGCCCAGCAGCCAGGACAGGAATACAGTTTCCAGCACAAGTTGTGAAAGCAGGGATTGGATCTTCCCAAGGTGCAAGAGGTCTGGGGAGATTTCTGGGGTAGCCTGGCTACTTTGCAATCCCCTGTGCTTGCCTGATCTTACTGCAGGCCAAGTCCCATTGGAAGTCATTTGTGCTTTGGTCCAAAGCACAAGGAATCCAGAGCCCAGACACCTACCAGGCTTTGAGCTTCTGTCCAGGCTCCGTCTGCGTGCATTGAGAGTGAGCCGAACCTCCGTGCTGAAGTGCTGCTCCGGAGGGCTGAGGTGCTGCTCTTGCTCCCTCAAGATACGGAACACGGCCGCCAGGTCAGCCTCCTCCAGCCGGGGCTCTCGGGGGGCATCTTCAGCCGGGCTGGGGAAATCTGGGAAGGACTGAGAGACAGGGATGATGCTGGGGAATGCCCTCCCTGCATCCTCTAGCAGTTCCTATCTTTGGCCTCCGATAGCTGCACAGATTAACCCTTTATAACACCGATTTTAAGCGACCTGGTTTGAAGGCTTTTTAATCCTAACGCTGAGTAATATTTCAGATGACTGCCAGGGGGCGCTGTTAGTTTCTATGAGAGCTAGGTGCGGTCCCATCTGCCTGGCTGACAAAGTCCTGGACACCAAGGTCCAGCCTTTAAAACACGCTTTGACTTGCAAACACAGCAACAGCTATCTACTCCGCAGTAACCTGCAACTGATACATCGAATTTGAATCAGCCCTCCCTATGCTTGCATTAAATTCCACAGCATAAGGGCAAGCTTAGGTAAAGAACTTACTCGTTTGTCCCAAATTCTGTCTGTGTTCTCCCAGCTAGCTGGCACAAAGCAGCTGTTTGTGCAGTTTTGTGCCCCATGTTCTTTCCTCTGACTGATGGGGACTCCCCACCCTAATGGCCTTGCAGGATTCCTCTTCTGAACCTCACATACAAAACTGCCAGCAAACCATATCCCCAGTGCTACTGCATGGGGAAAACAGCCCCAGATTGGATGGGATGGTGGGAGAGAAGGCTGGTTTCAGCATTCCTTAAGTGCTGAATGTTCTGCTCCCCAAAACAGGCTGGAAGCTGGGGTGTCCCACAGCCCTGGGAGAGTGCAAAAAATAACCTGCTAAGGGATCAGATAAAATCTGGAGGAAGAGGTGCAGAGAGTCCTTGCTGTCTCATCTCATCACTCATCCTCACTGCAGTCAGCTCTCCTGCTTCAGACTTGGGCAAAGGGCTTGAAATGGAAGAAGAGACTAGCAGGGCTCTGCAGAGAGATTGGCACCACTGCCTCCCAAATCCACCGTGCAACCCGACAGCCAGAGCAGCAGGAGGAGGACAGGGAGAAAGGCAAACCCAGTACCTGGAAAGTGTCAGGGCTGATGGCCACTGGAGAGAGCTGGGCAGACTGGCGGCGAGACTGGGCAGAGTACTCTGAGTCCAGCTCAAAATCAAAGGGGTGCACGGACAGCAGGCGCTTGGTCTTGCGCATCTTGGCGTGGAAAGGGCAAGAAGGGAAAATTCAGCTGACTTCCATGGAAAGCAGAAGGGGCTCTCATCTGCTTAGTTTGCAGGAATCCGCCTGCGGGAAGCTCCCAGTATGGGAAGCTTCCACTTTTTCCTGGAGAACACTGGGCTCTCAGGAGTACCCTGCTTCCAGGGAGCCAGCTACATAGGACTGAACTCAAAGACCTGGCTTCCACAGTCTCTGGATCAGGACTGTGGCCATAAGCAGGCAGCAAGACTCTCTGCTGGTCTATAAAGGCGCTGAGGACATGACGAGTAGCTGAACCCTTCAGAAAGAGGCTCAGGAGCTGATCTTGGGGCCTGAAGCATCTCCCTGCCTCCGATTCTGGGGCCATATCTCCCAGGATATGGGGAAGGCCATGAGCTGCTTTTGGGCAGCTCTGCCAAGCCTCTAAGGCTTTATAGAAGAGTAAATTAAAATGAAATATTAAGTGTATGCAGCGAGGACTTCCTCAGTACAGGTTGTTTTTCCAGAGGGCAAAATATGTGTGATTTTACTGATGTGGTTGTTTGGGGGAAGGGCTAATGTCAGGAAGCAGAGCAGAGAGCAAGGCCCAGCCACTGCCACCCAAGGTAGGTTGCATGGCACCCAGCAGGGACGAGTGGCCGCAGGGAAAGCACTTACTCTGCTGTAACACTCTGCTTCCGCTCCACGGAGTGCATCATCTTCATCGTCACTGTCATCCACAATGCCACCATTGGTGGGGAGCTGGCATTCACCTGCAGGAGACAAGGGAATGGTGTACACAGGTAGCTCCTGAACCCCGACTCTGGGGTAGGCAATCCCCCCCTGTGCTCTACCAGGGCATGTCAGAAAGTCTGACTTGGAAACACCTCCTTCAATTTTTATTATTTGGCATGCTGCACTGTAGCTCCTATGTCACACAAATTAAAGGAAGGGGACAACAGAAAGGAAAGGGAGAAGAAATCCTCTTGAAAGAGCAAAATGTCCAATAGCAAGGTTGACCAAACCCTTCCTGCAAGAAGAACACAGCCTAAATTCACCAATTCATCACATTTGTTATGAATGCAGCCAGCTTTAAGCACATGACACGGATGCACTGAGAATCATGGTGAGTACTCACAAGCCGCATGTCTGGCAGACAACAAAAAGCCTTGTTGTTTCAGAGCCTGCCCTTGGAAGCCCCAGGAGTACTGCAGGGCAGGGGGTGAGCAGTGAGACTCCTTGTCCCCGCCACACCAAGCAGCCCTGGGGTACCCACAACCAGAGGGGGTGAGAAGTGAAACAGTGGTAACCTCCCTCCAACTGCAGAACATACACTGCAGCTCTCTTTTTGACTTACTGTTGATGTCTGGCAGGCTGTAAACTCTGTCGTGAAGACCTGAACAACAAGAAAAAAAAAAGAGGGGGAAAAAAATATATGTTTTCTCTATGTAGCTTGTGCAGAACAAGCATCAGAGCAACAGTTAGCCACAGGTCTTGGTCTCCAACCATCACAAGGCACAACCATCAAAGGCTCTTCAGAGAGAGCAAAGCATGTGCTTGGAGACAGAGCTTGACTTGTAAGATCAGGTTGGATATTAGGCACAATATCTTCTCAGAAAGAGTGGCGATGCACTGGCACAGGCTGCCGTGGGAGTGGTGGGGTCACCGTCCCTGGAGGTGCTCCAGAACCATGGAGATGTGGCACTGAGGGATGTGGTCAGTGGGCATGGTGGGGTGGGCTGGGGTTGGACTTGGTCATCTTAGAGGTCTTTTCAACCTGAATGGTTCTGTGATTCTCTTATCCTTTTTAAAGGAAAAAAATCTCAGAAACACATGCCACAGGCTTGCCTGTCTCCTGCCAAGAAAGCACACCAGCTGCAGAGGTAGCAATCACAGCTGGGCACACAAACCACAGCCAGGCACAGGCAGAGCTGAGGTGCCAGGGACAGGCTCTGAGCCTGGAAGCCGGTGCCACCTGCTGACAGTGGCTGCTGTGTGCACAGCACCCAGGCTCAAACCTCGGACCATTTATGGCGGGGGACAGCTTCACATAGATCTTGCAGCTGAGCTACTCCCGGCTTGACTGACTTCTGTGTGTCTGTGTTTATTATGGGTGGGTAAAAAGTGTCCTCAGTTTGAGATGTACACACACAAAAGTCACCTCTGCTCTACTACACAGGACAAGGTTTGCTCAGGGCCATCAGCAGGCTCCCAGGAGGAAAGCACTTTCCCTGAAATCCCGAGGGCTTGGCATGGCTGCACGGTTCTGTGCCTGCTGGCTGTACGTGCCAGACAGAGACATGACAGCAGGGAGCTGAAGCTGCTCCATCTACTGCAGAGCAAGCCCGCAGGCAGCCAGCATACAGCCAGTTGTTAAGCAAACTCCTTAGCCAAGCAATGTAAGCCAAGGTGAGAGAGCTAACCCCTGCTGAAGACAGAGCTTGGGCATCCTACCCTGGTGCTTCAGGGGCATCAACACTATGGCTGGCATCCCTGTGGGTGCCTGCCCAGCTTGCAGGATGGCAGGAGCCCCCACGTTTGTCCTCACCTAGGAGTGCCGAATTCCCCTTCTGCTCTGGCTGCAGCCTGCCGTAGAGGGACTGCAGCACCTTGGCGCTTCCAAACCTCTTGAAACGGGATCGCACATGCTCGTAGTACCACTCGAGGGAACCGATCTTCACCACCCTACTCCAGGAGGGAAGCGCATAAAGGTGAGGCAGCCTTGCCAAAGCAAATCCTCACCCTGCTCCCACCCCACTGAGCAGAAGGGTCACCCTTAGGGCAAGGGGAGCAAGCAGAGGATGCAGAGGGAAGAGACCAGCATGAAGCTGTCCCTGATCATCACAGGGGAGCTGGACTAGATGACCTTCAAAGGTCCCTTCCAACTCAAACTATTCTATGATGACAAGCTGAGCGTGGGGCTGAGGCCGCAGAAACCCTCTGTCCCAACGTCCCAGCACAGTGCCCGTACCTGGAGAGGCGGCAGGGGTCACAGACCCAGCCCTGCTCCCTCTTGTTGTAGCGGCTGCAGCTCTTGCAGGTGTAGAAGTGGCAGTCCAGGCACTGCCGCTTGCTGTTCAGCAGGAACTTGAAGGGCTGGAGGCAGTGCACGCAGTGTGTTTCATTCAGGTGGGACTGGTGGGTCAGGAACTCTCTCTTGCTGCTTTCCTGGTCGATCTTGCACTTCAGGTCCCTGCAGATGCATCCCAAAAACGGAGGGGCATACATTAAGTGCTAAAACAGCTCCCAACGGCAGCTCCCTCCTGCTCCCAGCCCCAGACACCTGCAGTAACCCCAAGGAAATCACTGCTACTGCTCCAATTTCTGCATCACTCTATCCATGAGCAGATTTCCCTGCTGACTGTTATGTTTTCGTCCTGGATCCCTTTCCCCAGCACACAATATCATTTCGGCAAGCACTGCAGCCTTTCATATGGCAAACCCCATAACACTCGATCAGCCCAGGGAATGATTTTCCAGGGAGCACCTCGAGTCCCACAGCTTGTGGAAACAGCTGTAGGGCAAATCTAATTAATAACCTATCACAGGGTAAAACTGCACTGAGCTGAGCAAGGCAGCAGGCTCCACATTCAGAGCAGGTTCCTGTGCATCAGGATCTGCCACTGCTACATTTCAGATCAGATTTGGCTGTGCTAAAATCAGTCCTTTTTGCTGCATGGGGCTTCTCTTCATCACCAAACCTGATAATGATGCAGGAAAGCACCTAACTCTCAGCTAAAATGCATTTCAAACCAAACCTCTGGGGGCTGGAGGCTTTACCCGAAGGCTTTCTGTTTGTTCTCTGTGCTAGCCTAGGTATGTTTGCCTTCTGGGCTATGGTTATGAGATGGTGTTTGACTTGCAAGAGGCCCTAGCAGGCTTGTTTTCCATCTGGGCAGGGCGAGGGAGCTGCGTTTTGCAGGGCAGAAATTGGCCTGGACCAGAAGACTCAAGCAACCAGGAGGCATCGTGCTGTGTCTGGTCACCTACGCCACTGCCAAATTTCCCTCTGGAGCTTCCTGATGGAGCAGCTTGCGCTCACCGGGGAAAAGAACATGTGAAAATAAGCAGCAAGATTATATGCGGCTACATAAAACAAACCCCAAAACAGAAAACCCACCCAGCTGCAGGCTGTGGCAGCCTCAGAAGCCACTTCCTAAGCACACAGGCCAAGGAGGCAGGCGCTGCACAAACCCAAACTACTGCCCTGACCTTAACGCCGGTGGCACAGCAGTATTCAGTCCAGAGAAGTAAACAGCAAACAAAGAGGAAGAAGAGAGTTTTCCAGGGACACTGCTTGCCTTTGAGCTTGTGACACACCGCATTCATCCATGGCTTCACCAGAAGGGCTGTGGGTTCGGGTGCTAACCCCAATCCTTGGGTTGCACCCAATGCTCCTTTGCCACCCTACGCCCAGGCTGCTTCCAGCAGGATCTGATCTTTCCCTGTACTGCCTTTTCCTGTTCTCAGAGCCAGTTGGACCCCTTCACCTCACCTCCCCTCCCTCACCCTCAAGATCTGCTAAAGGAAGGACAAGCCTCAGCCAAACCAGTTTAAAACTTGCATCCCTCTGTCTGTCTGTCCCAGCAGCTGGTCCTTGTGCTGCTCTGCTTGTGGCAAAGTGAACCAGCAGCAGGGATGCAGGGAGATGCCAGCTGCTCTGTCCCCAAAGCAGGGGGTTCTGGCAGCGAGCTTTATGGAAGGAGGCATTGAGATGCCCTGCAGAGGCTGTTCCTGAATTCCTCAGGCACATAGCTGTGTGGTTTCCAGGCACCTGAAGCCTTTGTCCACACTGGGTGAATAGCTTCTGACAAAAACACAGAGAAGTGTCTGAAATGTAAGAAAAGGACCAAGTGGGGGGAACATTTCTTCAAGGCTTGCATGTTGAGACAGGCCCAGGGAACAAAGTGGAGTTGGCTGGAGCAAAGGGAGCAGGATCAATGGGACTCCCATCATGTCCAAGCTTGTCACAAGCAGAAAACACTCATGTGTCCTCTTGTCCAGAATGCAGGTGCATGGCAGGCCTGCCCAGCACACAGAATGGTCTGGTATGGCCAGACTGTAGGAATATCTGTTGTACCATAAATCTATATCAGCTTTAGCTTGGTGGAGGCAGAGAGCTGGGCTGGTGAGCCCATGCACGTGCCTCTGGCTGGGTGACATCCTACAAGTGAAAGACATCGGAGCTCAGGATGCCTGTGCTGCAGGATAGGTCAAAGCACACTCACCCATTTTCATAGAATGAAATTCAATCACATTTATCACTTCCTGCTTGTACAAACCAGACAAACAGGACTTGCTATCCTGCCCACGACAAAATGAGTTCCTCTCATTTGAGCTGACTTTGGACCCAGCCTTCCTCCTGCCTTCAGCTTTTGTTTGCAGGGCCAGCCCCTGTTCTGAAAAGCCATGTGCACCAGCAGCACCTTTCTTTGTGCTCAAAGCTTACCAAATATCTGTCTGCCCTGCAAGCCTCAGCAACGCCAGGCCCCACAGAGTTAAAGCAGATCCTCTGCGGGGCAGGAAGCAGCTAATGGAGCAGAACAGGATGTTTAAAGGTTGCAGCATTCCAGAAGCACCTCTGAGCTCAGCAGTGCTTGTCCAGATGGAAAGCAAAATAAAGAAGCCGTGACCACTGGGACATTAGCATTGCAGCATCTTGCATCTCAGGTGGGAAGTAGAGGAGCACACAGAAATAAGCTGGGACCACAGGATAGCCAAGTTTTCCCCCTTTTTTTCTCCCCCTCATTCTTTGGTTTTTATTTAACCTTTTTTGTTTACCATACCTGTGTTTGGTGCTTTTCTCTGGCTCGTCCCAACCCTGATACTTTCCTCTTTGGTGGCTCAGGAGCCCAGCTGCAGCTACACTGACCCATGACCAGATAACACTCCCTATGGGATCCTCACGGGCATCACAGGGCACCCAATTAAACCAGTCTGGCGCCAGGTCAAGCTGGTGAGGAATTCGCATCACCCACTGCTTTGCTGAAGGGCACAGCAATGTCTGTCCCCACCTCCCTCCTCCAGGCAAAGTGCAGCTCCATCACACAGGAGACATTTGCCCTTTCCAGTAATCACAGGTTTTCCAGCACCCTTGTCTGATCTGCATCCTGCTTCAGAGCTACCGGCTACAGGATGGCAATGATAGGGAATTCTCCCTGCCTCCCACACAGTAATCAGAAATGTAATCAGGAGGCTCCAGAATTTCTGGCTGAGAGCTTGTGATGCATGGCACGCCCCATCTGCCCCACTCGGCACCCTCAGCGCAGGCTGTGGATAGGACAGCTCAGCCCAGCAGATCCGTGCATGCAGGAATTGCAGCTTGTGGCTGGGCAGGGGTTCTTGTTCTTGGTTAATCGCCACAAAGGTGCTGGGCCAGACCAACAGGGAGCTCTCAGAAGCACAAGGAAGCCCACTGCAGGCAGAGGAACCTGTTTCCCCACCAGCTGTCATTGTATCATGAAGTACATCGCACAAGTAAACCAGAGAGTCTTGCATGTCATGAAAAGAGAACTTCACAAACCTACTTGCTTCCCTTGCCACTGAAAGCAATGCTGTTTGATCCAACAGAGACGCTCATGAGCTCCCCTTCTCCAGAGGGCTGCTGTGCTACCTGCACCCTGCTGAACCCAAAATTCAGGGCCAAGGGGTATCTGTGCAAGCCCTGCACTGCCCAAACATTTGGATAACAGTGAGAACATAGCCAAACTCTGCCTAGGCTGAGCAGGGACAGTGCAGCTTCTTGAAATACATGTAAGAAACTATTACATTCAGTACCTGATGCAGATAACAAACAAGGCCTGAAGGGCCTTCTTTCATTCAAAGTGAGCAATTTTCAGACCTCACTTTTGCCAAAACATTTGCAAAACTTTTGAAGATGCATCAATTTGCAGTTCAGTGACTTCCTATTTTATGCCAGTCTGTGGCTCTCTGAAGCTTTCCCAGAATGACGCTCCATGGCAGTCTGCGCATTTCAGCATCCTGACTACTGCTGTACTCCTCTCAGTTATTTTCCAGTGGTCCTTCAGGAGTCTGTAGACTCCCAGGTCTCACTATATTGCAGAACACTGCTCACCTGGGGTTGGAACTAGATGACCTTTAAGGTACCTTCTAACCTAAGCCATCCTAGGATTCTATTCTACAAAGTGTATGAGAGCTCCAAAAGAACACAGTGGTAGAGGACCCCACTTGACCACACAGCTAAGAACTCCTAGGGAAATGTACTCAGGCCTCACACCAGTCAGTGGGATGCCCTGAGTGGGGCCAGCTAGGCTGCCCTGGTTACACTGACAGAGCTGATAACATTACCTCCCAATCACTAAATTCAGTTTACAGCCCCCTCCTCCTTGCCCACTGCTTTATCCATACTCAGCACAAGACGAAGGGGCCCATGTATCCCATTGGCAGGCGCAGGTACTCACTCCAGCCGCTCCTCCTCTTTCTTCCTCAGGTCAAAGTCACGCTGAACCACCTCCCAGACATGCTTGGCCTCCTCATCGGTCAGCTTGGAGAGATCCAGCTTCCTCCCCATCTTGCACCGCAAGCCTAAGTGACAACCAGAGGCATTCCTATGGCCGGCCCCGTTACCCAACACACTGCCAGGCCCCACCTCCATGACCGCCCCAAATAATGGGGCCGCAGGCGGGTGAGCTGGCTCCTGCCAGCCCCACACCTCATCCACCCAGCTGGGTTAAAAGAAGCATTGACTCACTGCCAAGCCACTCGTGTTGTGCGAGGAGTGCAGATCCAACCAGTCTTAGAGCACCTCCCCAGGGAAGAAAGGCAGGCATGCAGGCAGGGCATAGGGCGTGGACAGGGGCCAAGCATCCCACCACCAGCCCAGCTCTGTGCCTCACCTCACCTCATTAAACCAGCAGCTTTAACAAGGGAAATGAGAGCAGCTGGATGCCCACGCTATGCTGTCTGCCCTCCCAGAAATTTGGAGAATACGAGCCGCACCAGGAGCAAATAGCTTAATTAGCAGTCAGCTCTCTCCTCATTTACAATTAGAGAAAATGGTTTGACAGGATTTAAAAAACAAACAAACAACCAATGCTAAGCATCTGATGTACTTGGAGGAATATATTTAAATTGCAATAATCCCATTAACAAAGCTGGTCTTGTTGCTGTATTTGCCATTTGCTCTCCCTGTGAAACACTCCCTGTGCCTCTAAGCAAGTATTCCCTGCATTACATATACTGAAAGAAGCACTTACCTTCATCAGAGAAGGAGAAAAACATTCTGCCCTAAAAAGGCTGAGTGCAGCAGGAGCAGCCAGCCCTGGGAGCCACTCGGCAACCATGATCTGCCCGCGTGGTGCAGAGAATTATCTCCCCTGCTAACTCACTTGAAACAAGATTAGGCTAAACTCTATGGACAGAGCCAGAAAGGGATTTTCCAATCCAAACTTGGATGGATTTTGTACAGAAAGAGTGATAATTACAGATGCTGGGTATCAGGAATGCGTGATCTCTGGACGCCATACATTGATTTCCAGCCCCTCTTCCAGCAGAGTTGCTGTCCTGGTGAAAGCAATTAGTTTTTTGGCAGGGGTGAGATGTGAGCCAAGCCATCCTTATGTAAGTGTGTCTGGAAGCCTGTGCGCCCCAGTGCACCCAAACAGCACAGTGGGCTGATAAATCCCAATTAACATCACAACGAGACCTTGTTCAAGGACCTGCCAGCACAATTACCCGGTCCCAAGTGCTTGGGATCTGAGCGGTGTGGGAAGCTTCCTAGACACGGGCCTGTAGGTGGCCATAAATTCCAACTGTGGTGTCTCTTTGGGAACTGCATTTCTTGAGGGAAGCTCTCTTCCAACTCAATGATATGCTCCTCTGGGTAAGTCAGATGCAGTTAAAACTGGGGCTCAGTTTGTGATTTTTGGCCTCCTCAGATAAGGAAGGAGTGGTATTTCTGTGGCAGCTTCTTTAAGAGAAACATGCCCTTGTGGAAGCAGGGCAGCCCTGAGCATGTGCTGCTCTGCAGTCATCCCTGAGTCATGAGATCCCTCAGCTTTGTGGTTGCCTTCCATCAGCCCCTTGGCACTTTTATAAAAGCCCATTATCATCCGCTCCCATCACTCCGGTGCAGAACAAGAAGGATGGGGAAGAGTTGCACAGTACCCCTGCTATTTCTGCACATGGCCCGTAAGGGTTTGATATGGGTTTTGTCTATTAATAGGACTGTTAAATTCTGTTATTGCATGACCACATCTCAATTGGAGGCTACCAGAATGACCCCAGTAGTCTCTCTTAAAGAAAATGGCCATTCAATGCTGATTATCTCGGAAAATGATGCTCTGATATTGGTTGCAATTAGATAAACACAGTCACAGGATTAGAAAACAAGGTTTGCAGTGTTATTGTTAGGGTGGAAGCTGTATTTCAAATAAGGGCTTTTTTCCTACTCATGTAAACATAGCAGGGTTTATGCTGGGTGATGGAGGGGTGGGATACATGACCTCTCTTATCTAGACACATTTTTCTCGTATGGATCTAACCCTATTTTTGATGGGTTATGCCACAAGCCCGCTACCAACCTGATGTATTGGCTACAGAGAGGACAACACACAAAAACATGACCCAGTTTACCATCTTGCCCACATTCCCATGCCAGTCCTGCACCCAGCAAAGCCCTTAGCTCAGCCTTGATTGGCAGACGTTTCTGCTCCTTCCCACTTCTGCAGGAGGTGGCTCAGTTTGTACTTGCAACTTTTGTTTTGGGACAAAGAGGAGGTATCTCACAGCCCTATATTCCCACATATCAGGGATTATTTCCTCTTCCCCCATACCACACAAAAGAGCGAACAGTCTTTATTCTCTTTTCAGCTTGCGTTGAAAAGAAACAAATTCCACCACCTTTTTATCCATTGACTAATGCCTTAATAAGAAGGGAATCCTAACCCCTTGCCTAACAAAAAGCTAGCTGGGACAGTTCCTGCCAGAAATCCATTTTTGAACAGGAACAGCCCTCACCTCGTGGATTTCCTCTATTGATTGAGGTGAAGCTGGTCCTATGGGAACATCTCATTTGTGCTGATAAAAATGTAATTCAAATCTCTACCCATGGAGAGGTGGTAAAATAGTTAGCAAAGGCTGTCACTTGACAGCTTCCAGGAATTACCAAAGTAAACAGTAGCTGAACAAACACAAGTTAATCACTTTCAGTTCAACATGAATTCAAGGTCATGTCAGACACAGGTGTTACACCCCAGCAGCAACATGGTATGTTCAGGGCTAAGGGACTGTTTGGGGCTTAACAGACAGCAGTAACCAGCACAAATCCCACCCAGCCTGGGAGATGAGGTCCGGGAAATGCTTTTAGGGTCAGAGCCTAGATGTAGGTGAGGTTCATCATTCATTTTTGTATTGGTTGAGGAGTCATGTCAATGACCAAAGGTCCAACACACCTTGCAGGTGAAATGCTCATAGATTGGGCCAAGAGTACTTCAATGGGACACAAAATCTAAGATGGAGGAGGCTGCTCAATGACGACAGTGCTGATCCCACATGTTTGATAGTGTTTCACTAGGAGACCAGACCAAGCCAAGGACAGACAGGTTTAGGGGTAGCCCTCCCCTTGAAGACCATCCCAACCCATCTTGGAGTGCTGGGCTTTCACCCCGTGTTGAAATACTCTTGATTTCAAGTAGTATCCTAGAATAGCCTGATGACTGGCAGAGCTGGAAGTCTTTACAAACAGCTCAGATTTGGCATAGGTCATGTTAACCTTGTCTTGAGGCAGAGGATGGACTGCCTGCACCATTCTTCATTTCATTTCAGTGGACTATTCTCTTCTAGTTTACAGTACACCCTGAGGCTCTTCACACCATTTTGACAAGGAGGAAGTGCAAACTTTGCTGTGGTCATCAAAGTGAAATGGTCCCAGAAAATGCATGGGAGGGATATTCTGGCATTGTCAAAGTTTTTTCTTTTACTCTTAAGTATTATTTGTATCGCAGCCGGGACTGCAACCCTGCAGCAGGGATGTGGTTCAATACTATCCATATAGATAGCAATGGAAGCAGCTGAGCCCTGAGCACCTATACAGATGTGAAGAAGGTTATGTTAATCAGATAAGGACACCAACTGGATGTTCTTGTTCAGACAATTGCCAAGGTCAAAAATGAACTGCATTCAGGCATGCAAACACAGCTCTAGAAAGCTAATTGCCTGAGAAATGCTGGAGCCTATGCATGTCTAGAGTGCTTGCTTTGGGCTGTCTGAAGGCACAGGCTGCCACTGCTGAGCCCATTTCTTCTTCACTAACAGAGATGAATAGCATCTGGCTTCTGACTGTGCTGCAGAACAGAGATGGAGGTGGCAATAACACGTCTGTGTGCGGTGACCTAACAGGCTGTGAGCTGGTGGGCAGTGTTACACTCCAGTTTTCTGGAATAACCATGGGCAGCATAGATTACTCCTAGCAGGAGTGGGGCAGTGGGGCTGACTGCTAGGGGCAGAGCACTGCCATTGGACTCAGCACATAGGATGGCTGACCCTGGGAGGACATCCTTTGAGAAACCACCCTGGTGTTTATTCTGCAAGCTGGCACAGTCACGAGGAATGCATATCACTAACTGAAGGCATGATTGAATTCAGAAGCAAAACAGAACCCCACCAAACAAACAACTTATTCCAATTCTGCCAGGAGGGAGATGAGTTTTTGAGTCATTAAGCAGAAAATGAGCCCATTCATCTCCCAGAGCCAGTGCTGTGACTTAGCAGCATTTTGCATGGCCATGGCTGGGCCAAGGACGCTTCCCCAGGGGGATGTACAAGCCCAGGCCCAGGATTTCTACTTACAGGACTATTCTGTAGGAGCCTGCATGTAAAGAGGAATAATATCAGGGACATGACTCAGCCATTCATGGACTAGGAGGGCTGTCAGGGACCTATGGGGGAAAACAAACCCTTGTTGTTCTGGAGGGACGACTTGCACCCCGCCCCGGGTTACTTACAAGGAAGTAGGGGTGTAGTGGCAAGATAAGACTCTTTGTGCAGCTGTTTAGCTAGATCCTGGTCCTGCCGGCAATGGTGATGAATGTGGTGTTGACCTAAAAAGCAAACCAAACACAGGCAGCAAAATTTCTAGCAAGGCAAGACCAGGCCGTGTTGGTGCACCAACCTGGCGTTCTGTGCTGGGACAACCTGCCTCTTTGCTAAGTCTTCCAAGATGATGCTCTTTCCTAATCCTCTCCAACCAGGATTTTTCAAGGTCAGAACTTCCAAAAGTTTATTTTCCATGAGAAAATTCGATTACAAAAGGCCTTGTTTTGTTCCTTCTGGGCTCCAGTGTCTTCATGGGGTGCTTTGTGCTGGTGGAGGCTCTAGGGCCAGCCCAGCAGCCCTGTCCTGTTGGCAAGCATCTTGGCACACTTCTGCCACCCACATCAACTGCAGGTGTGTGCCCACACCGTGGGATGCTTTCAGACAATTGGTCTATTTGTTTTATATAGATGTTGGAAGAAATAATTGTGTTTCTTTTTTTCTCCTGTTACCCCCTAGTAAATTGCTACTGTGTGAGATAGCACTTTGGCACTCGCAGACCTGACCAGGTGCTCAGAGATTTATCTGCCTTTAACCCAAGCAAAGGCATGAAGCAGGACAGCATGTTTTTGGCTGGCTGAAGACAATTGGGGCAGATGTATGGTGGGGTAAATGCTTGAAATGAGGATGCAGAGCCCAAGAGATAGACCCCCAGGTTGCGAACAATTAGCTGGGCAGTGCTTTTGGCTGATCCCAAGCATCCATCTCCATCCTTATCCAGACAAAACTGCTTGGCAACACTTGAGCTGCATGGCTTGGGTACAAGCCATGGGATTTTTTTCCCACCATCTCTGAGTTGCAGCATGTTTTCAGCCTACTGTCCTGCCCCAGGCTCTATTTTGAAGCTGCTTGTACAGGAGTCATCCCCAGGCCCTCACGAAGCTCTCCCAGTGGTTCCTTATCCTTGTTTGAGACACACTCTGCGTTTTCTAGCCAGAAGGTGTCTAGCACTGACTACCACCCCTTGGGTTGCTACTGTCCCTGTTAGACCCTGGAGGCAGAGAAAGGGATGAGATGGAGCTGTGAACCACTACCAGCAAGGTCACGTAAGGAGAGCCCCGCTGGCCATGCAGAGGGCTGCGGGTCGATCTGTTCTCTAATGAGTTTCCATTTGGCTGTTTCTGGGCAGTGCCAGTATTTCTGTCCTCTTTTCAGTGCTCTGCCAGCATGCTGGGAGCTGGAGAGAAGTGGCCTTCAGCCAGGGTTCAGAGCGAGGTGCCCTGAGCAGAGGGGAGGCAGAACTGTTTTGCAGGGCTCTTCAGATTGATAGGGAAAGGGAAACTTTTAGCCCATCCCAGCCTGAAAGCACATTTCATTTGAAAGAAAAACAACCTCTTGCAGTGGCTCCCCTTGGGAAGTAACAGCCAGAGAGATGCTCCCTGCTCATCTTATAAGCAGCTAATGAGTAGGCTTAAGCTGGGATCTGGCTCCGATGCTTCTCAGGCTGCTCCTGCCTGTCTGCTTCTTAGGGCTGCAGAGCCAGTATTAGGCCTTATCCTTTTCCTGTTGCTTGGTGACTAGAGGGCCTGCTTGCACTGCTGCAGGACCCCACTCTTGGTGGTTGCATGGGTGCTTGGCGCGGTATTTCACACCAACAGCATGCTTAGAATTATAGAACCATAAAACATCCCAAGATGGAAAGGACCCACAAGGATCACCGAGTCCAATCCCTGGCCCCACGCAGCACCACTCAAACCCAGCGCCTAAGGCTGAGAACAGTTGTCCCAGCTCTCCCTAAACCTCCAGCATCGGGGCTGTGCCCACTGCCCCGGGGAGTCGCAGGCCACCATGAGGACTCCCCTCAGCCTCCTCTTTGGAGAGCTGCACCACAAAAGCTATGCTGGCCCTGTGGGATACTGGTGATATGGCTAGGCTGCTGGAGATGGATGGGTAGTCATCTGCCCACCAATAACCTCATTACACAGCAGGCCAGCCCCAGTAATGAACATCACCTCCTTTTCTTTTCCTTCAGCAAGTTGAAAGGGAAACCAGAGGCCACAGATCTGCCTGTGCGTGTGTGACTGGGGCAAGTCAGATGACACCCACATCAGAGCTTGCAGTGATAAAGAGAAAATTTTAGCCCATTCCGGCCTGAAAGCATACTCCACTTAAAAGAAAAAACAACTCTCACATGGCTGTAGCAGCAGTTTCTACCCCTGCAAGTGTTTCTGACAATGGTACCCAGCATCAGAAGAGCTCCCAAGCCATCCCAGGCAAAGGGGAGGCTTCGCCATGGGGGTGGGTGCAGCAGCCAAAATACTGCACCGTCCCCCTCCTTGCTAGTCTTGTGAGCACCCAACTGCAAAAGGTGTTGCACCTCACCCTGCTCGGCATTTCCCTTCCTGTCCAAAAGATTGCTGGAGCAAAGGGATAACCTTGGGGATGCTCCTCTGGAGAGAGTGGTTTCCTTGTGCCACCTTGTGGAGTGCGGCAAAAAAAACAGGCTGTAAACCTGGGAGTAAAGCGCAGAAGAAAAGCCTCTCTCAAGAGTACACCACCTTCCGAGTTCTCCAGGGATGATAGGGCTGGAGGAGCACCCTGGGGATGGTTTGGGGTGCCAGGAAGATCTCTGTCTTGAAGCAGAGATGTTGGTGCCTGAATTGGCATGTGGAAATGCACACCTTGTTCTGGCACCAGCCTCCTGCAGAACAGATCCGTCAAGGTGAAATATGGATGATGCCATCCAGCTGGCCAAAATTTCCCACATCCTAAGGCTGGTGGCGTGTTGCATTGCACAGGTTGCCCAAAGACTGCTGCATTGCCTAGTGTGTGTGGCTGATAAAACCACATCAGGGCTGAGTACTCAGTGAGCTGGACCTTGGCATGGGTACAAAGCAGAGGGATTTTTCTCTTAGCTGAAGGCGCTGCATATTTCTCATAAACAAGTTTTTCACAGCCCTCTTGCCAGATACTGCCAACAGAGAGGTGCCCTCCCCACCCTCCCAAGAGCTTAAACCATGGAAAAGAAACAAACACCAACTCTAAGCGTTTGTTGCTTTTGTTTTATTTTTTGCCTTTGGAAAACTCTCCTGACCCCCAGGGAGTGCTTACAAGTTCCTTTTCTCCTCCCTGTTCCCTCTCTTCGTGGAGAAGGAAAATCCCAACTGCTGTCCCATGACTGCAGTGAAGTCTGGCCAAGCTTGGACTCCTGAAGGAAAGAAAATCTCCTCTCTCCTTTTGGTATTCCTCTTCGTAGTTGAGTACAGGCCAAACTGGCATTTCTGTGGAGTGTTTTAGGTCATATAATGTGAAAACCTCTTTTGCTGTTAGTAACCCAAGGAAATTTGGCCTGCACATCTAGGCCTACCCTGCAGCATCCTCCTTTAAATAACATCTCCCCAGATGCCTATCATAGCGTTATTCAGGTTGGAAATGATCTTGAAGAGTGCTAAGTGCAGCCATTACCTACCACCACCACGTCCTGTGGGCTGTCAGTCTGTGGCATGGCAGCACGGGAGAAGGACTGCAAGCCACACGTGTCAGAAGCAAGCCTTGAGGGAACCACACACACACAGAATTAATTAAACTGAATATGCAACATGGTGCCTAATGAAGCAGGTCTGCAGGGACATCTCCCCACCAGGTATGTAGTTACAATGTCACATCCCTCTGGCTATTAGAGTCTTCCCAAGGAAATGAGACGTCGGCTTGCTGCCCCAAGCTGTGAAACTTGGAGGGGTGTTATTTCACATGCAATACACTTTCAGTTAGCCCGCGAGCATCTGGTTTTACCCCAGGACACACACAGCAGGTCAGTGGTGAAGCTCGGTGGCCAGATGTTTTCTGCAGAGGCTCCTTAATTGCACAGCTAGAGGGCATTAGTAGCAGCCTGCTTGGGGCTATAGATCAAGTGGGAAATTAGCGAGAACATGCTGCTGTCAGCAGGAACCACGGACGTGCTGTACTCTGAACATCACCACACGTCCCTGCTCCAGCAAAGCCTCCCTGCTGCAGAGCTGAAGACGAGATCAAGTTACTGAGATGGTGCTTCAGATCCACAAAACCCTTTGGCATCAGCTCCGCAGCACTGAGACCAGCATCCCCATCCCTTCCCATCCTCATTGATGCTTCCCCTTCTCTAAAAGAATGATACATTTGATGGACTGATGAATAAAAGCTGCCAGCAGTCAGAACTGCTGATGTCTATGGGTGGTGCACATTGGCCTCTTGACACCCTTCTCCTCTCTTTGGAGTGAAGGTGGTGATGGTGCCATGTACCTTCAGGCAGCTTTCTTGGGAGCAACTTGTTATGAGCGTCATCTGCCATGGACTCAGTCTCTCCACGTGCCTCCTGCCTGGGAGTGGCAACCAGGGAACACGTTGTTCCCAAGGGATGGGGACAGGATGCCTAGCCAAGTTGTTCTGGTCCCTCGTGGTCCATAAATACCTCCAGGCTCTGCTGGCACTCCCCCTTTTGACCCATATGGATCCTGTAAAATCTATCCCTGTTTCAGCTCACTTGTAGCCTACAGGTGGCTCACTGCTGGATATTTTTAGGGACAAAGCGTGCTGTTGTTCTGCTTTGGGCGAGCAATGCGATTTTGGTGCGTCCGGCTGCAGAATGAATGAATGAAACATTTGATGGATGACACGTTAGTCAGGCTGGCAGGGCTGCTGGCTCCGTGTTTTATAGGGAGTGCTGAAGGATTTTTTCCACTTGCTTCTGCCATGAGCGGTTGGAGAAGGTGGTAAACAGCAACAGTAACCATGCAAAACTGTCCCCACCTCTTCCTGCTTGGGGACAGGTCCATCTTTCACATCCAGGGCCAAGGACGACCAGGGGTACCACAGGACCTGTGTTTGGAGGGAAATATTCAGTGCTGCAGAGTTTGCCCAGTACTTGAGAGATATTTCCAGCTGTACCAAGGAAGCTAAAAGTCTCCTGAGCCTTCGCAGACACCCTGTGGTCCCCAAAAGGGAGCTACGAGACAGCAAGGCCCAGATTCTCCTTGGGCTCTGTAAAACCATCCTGGCTTCCTCAGCAAAACGATAAATCAGACCTACATGCCAAACATACAAATTTCAACAACAAAAAAAACCATTATTTTCCCCATGAAAATGGTTTCCTAATGATTTTTTTCCCTCCCCATTGTATTCTAATTTTAAATGGGACCATGTATCTAGGCCACTCATGCACTTCTCTATCAAGAGAGCCCTGTTCTTTCCACCCATGTGAGATCCTAATTTGGTACTGCAGTCAATTCCACTTGCTGGTTTGCACTTGGTACCCCAGCAGCGCTCATGAACTGAAACCTCATTAGGGACAAGCTACCTGGATGAAGGATGGATGCTGCATTACTGATGCCGCTCCCCTGCAGACAGTTGTATAGCTCTGGGCATTGCCAAAACCAGCTAGCAGTGTACCAATGCTTCAGAAAACCTTCTGGATGGATTTGGGCAAAAAAGTCTTGGCTTTTTCACATCCAAAGGAGCTTCAGGCGTTTGCAGGGGAAAATTCAGCATATCCCAAACCATGCCTCACCATCTCAACCCAAAGTCATGAGTACCACGGTGGTAGCACCTCTGCTAGAGCAGCATCTCCAGATGCCTCAGACACACACCTCGAGCACAAGTTGTTCCATATGCTTCGTGCAAATCACAGACAAGCCCCCAAGGGATAAATACATCCCAGACACACATGTGCAATTTCCTGTTTTTTGTGTGCATTTTTAAAAAATGCTGATTCCAAACAAAACAGTCACGATGTTGAGACACTGTTTATGTCAGCTCCTCCTAAGTTTATAAGTGAGAGAGCAGACAACACAGCCTGGAACTGATACATGCGATAGTAGAGGGCTTTAACAAGAATGTGCCCCATAGGGACCAATGCATATGTTACATCCATACCAAACTTTACATTTTCAGTGCTTTCCCTCGTAGCATCTCGTGTAAGAGGCACCACCTGGAAGCATCCATGGAAGGAAAGGGGAGCAACCCACTGCGACATTTTCTTTGTCCAAAACACATCGTGCATCCATTTCCAGACTTGCATCTTTTATTCTGAGAAAGAGCTCAGCAAGCTTCTTTCCTAGAAACCGAGCATCGTGGCTCACATTACCGTTTAGTGACCTACAAGCTGTGCGTTGTGTTAGAGGGAAAGCATCCACAGTATTTACATAGTTGAGAGTAGTTTGTTCCTTGTCACTGGAAAGCTCTTGCAGCAGGATGTGTCTTTTTGCAGGCTGCAGCTAGGCAGGCGCCAAGTTTGTTCACTTGAGTTATTATCTACCCTGTAGTCCATGCAAGCATGGATTAAGAATGTATACATCCATACATGCAGCCCATAGGCTTGTTTTTATTACTTCTGCTGGGGTTATCCCGTCACTATGATTTATCAGCAGTATTAGCATCAGTTGGAAAGGTTGCAACAAAACAGACATGCTTTTAAGGATTCCTAAGTTGTTCTTCCTTCCAGGAAGATTTTCCTTCTGGTCACAAAGGAGAGAACCAGCCCTTTGGGATGGAGATTTTGCAGTGGTGTTTCCCTCTCTGCATGCTCTAGAGATGCTGCTGCCCTTTTTTCTCCAGCTGCTTCAAAGCCAAGGGTGCCATCAGAAGTGGTACAAATGCCTCAGGAGACATTTGCACAGAGGCAGACAAAAAACAAAACAAAACAAAACAAAACAGAAAATGCCGTGAAAAGCAAAACAGAACAAAGCCTCAAAAAAATATTTACTGGATTCCTTAACTGGGGTGGTGGTTGTGGGGGGAGTATTAGGAAGAAAGCAATGGCAAATGCTTTGGTGCTAATGAAAACCATCTATCAGCAAGCAGAATTAAAATGCAATCTGCAGCCCTGCCCCAGGGTGCCCATCCTGTTTTAGCAGAGCAGCCCTCAAGTCTTCGAAAGCAGCAAACATTGCTTGGGGGACACGGCTGGACCCCACACATCCAATCATGGTGCAGACAGTTGGTTTGGTGGTGCAAGAAGAGCAGAGTGAGCTTTGGTTTTGGTGGAACCCATGAATTTTACTATCATCATAGAATGGCTTCGGTTGGAAGGGACCTTAAAGACAGTCCATCTCCAACTCCCTGCTGTGGACTGGCTGCCCTCACCAGTTCATGCTGCCCAGGATCCCATCCAACCTGGCCTTGAGCACCTCCAGGGATGAGACAAGCTTCTCTTGGCAATTTCATGGTAAGCAGCAACCCTGCCTTGCAGGAGCAGGCTTTATCTATGGGGACAAAGTTGTCTGTGGCCTGGTGGATACCCGAAGAGTCCCTGGAGGAGAAGCCAGCAGATGGTGCTCAAGGATGGAACCACAGCAGGATGCTGCACCCGAAGCGGAAAAACTTTGGGATTGCCCCAGTCATTGCATGCTGTGATATCCAATGCAGTGCCCAAGGCTTGCCATGGATACCGGGTCTAGAAACCTGCTGGGCTCCAGCAGGTTGTAGCAAGCTCACTTGTCCGAAGTAGGAAATAGTAAGTTGCATTTGTATCTTTTAGCCCAGATTTATTTTTTGCTAAGCAAAGGCTGCTCCCCCTATGCATGCACAATGATCAGTGCACACAAGCAGCCGCTTTGGCAGGATGGAACCAAGCACCCTGTTCATGTGAATTACACCAAGGAAATCCACAGTGCATTTCTTAGATTGCATGTAGAAATGACACAGCTGAAGCTCATAGATATCCAGAAAAGAACTGCAGAATTTTGCCTCTCTGTTGAGATTTTGAAGGGCCTCAATCTGAGACCCTTATTCCAGGGAGGACATCAAGGTGCCCTTTGTGTTAGGGTGAGAAAACAGCATGCAGGGCCTTTTCTATCGCGGGTGCAAAGAGAATTCCTGAAAACTCTCTCCTTGACTCATCACATTCAGCACGTCTAGTTATTAATACACCAGGGAGGAAATCCCGCTAAGCTTAGTCACTGCCCTCCCTCGCCGTCTCTAGAAATTGCTGCCGTGGTGTGATCCAGCCTTGTCCCAATGACTAGAGAGGGCTGTTAGATGGCTGGGGTTGGCTGGGGTTAGAACGAAGCCTGTCCCTCTGAATGTCCCCATATCTCCCCTCCTGGGATGCTGCAGTGACCTCCTTTGGGACCACAGAGTGAAGGAGCCTGAGTTCTCCATTGCTCACACAGGGGAAAACCAGGGCTTTGCTAACTGAAAGTAGAGCAAACTGCTGCAGAGTTGATTGAAAAGCACAATGATGGACAGAAATAAAACCTCATACCCCACCCCTGGGGTAGCAGGAGCTTTCCCCTGCTTTGTTCTTTCCCTCTCTCCATTCACTTACAAACATCCCTTCATCATCATGCAGAAAATTCTGTTTCTTGAAGGCTTATTTGAAGCAGTGGTCACACAAACTCCAGTTGTGCCTGTACTGCACTGGTTTCCAGTGGTGGCAGCCAACTGGACCTGCTGGGCCGGGCTCAGAGTGGGGGTGTGTGGTGCTGGGTCCATTTGCAGGGCCAGCCTTCGCTCCACACCACCACTAGAACTACTGCAGCGGTTCAAGACTCAGCACTTCCCCAAAGCATTCCAGCTATTTTATTTTAATGGGGCTGGTCTTTCATACGGCACAAAATCTAGAGCAACCATCATAAATCCCCATTTGAAACAACAGAGGATAATTTGACTGTTTGATTTCCAGGACAGGATTGTGACTCTGGCCTCATATGGACCAAAGAAAGTGCAAGAAATAAGAATTATTATTTCCATATCATGAACTGTTGCAAAAACACAACCTGACCAGACTAAAATGATTAATTTCAGCAGGCAGAGGGCTAAAATCAAACCCCAAATTTAGTTTATGTTGCCTACTGAAAGGTTAAAGGTAGTTATTCATGATACGGAGGTGAAAAACAAATCACAGATCACTCACACATCCGACTCACATAGCACCTTTCAGACCATCTCTAGAAAGTTTTTGCTGGGATATATGTATTTGAAAATATAGCGTAAGGGGCAAATGTTGATTTCCCAAGGGGCACAGGGAGTGGGGAACATAACCCCTACTTTCTTGCTGCAGCCGATGGGAAGCCACATGAAGAGGCTCTTTCAGATGATGCTCGCAGCGAAGGGGAGGGCTCGGCCGGGCTCGCCAGCATCCCGTAAGTGCTTCAAGGGACCCCTGCGTAACTTGGTATGGCCCTTAGCGCGCCCTGGCTGCCGCATCCAAGCCCAGCCTTTCTCGACTGAAAGGCGTGCGATTAAAGTAATCTGCGATCCCGATTTTTGCCTTTATAGATAATAAGGAAATAGCGTTCTGGGAAGGGGAAGCGGTCCGGGGAGGCGTCTCCGGGGAGCTCTGGTTGGGGCGGGGGGAGAAGGAGGGAGGGGAGGGAGAGAGAACGGCGTGCGATGAGCAGCTCTGACCTCAGCCCCTCCGCTGCCGCCAGAGCTCAGCATCTGGATCCCATTTGCAGCGGCCAGCCCCCGCCGGTCCCGCGCCAGCCGCCTCCCCCGGCCCCGCTCAGAGCCGCGGCGGCCGCCTGCCGGGGACCAGCGCACCCCGAGCGGCCCTCCGAGGAAGGCGAAGCGAAGCGGGGACGCTGAGCGGCACCGGCGCGGCCAGAGAAAGGTGCTTCGGAGAGGGAGAATCCCAGGAAAAGTGACGTATTTCGGGGGTTCACTCAGGGGTAAGTGCCGCTGTGCGCACGGGAGCTCGTAGCTTGCGCTCGCCTCCCTTCGTGGTTGTTGCTTTTTCTTTTGGGGGGGGAGGTGAAGTGAGTTCAAAGCATTTTAGGCAAAACTCTTGGAGGAAAGCTGCATTTTCACTTTCATTTGGAGGGATAAGCAGCGCTGCAACAGGCTTGTAAAGTGGGGCACCCCAGGAGCCTCCGTGCAGAGCTGGGGCACTGCAGGTGCACGGGGATGCTCTGGGGAGCATGGAATTGAATTAAACTCACTTAAATCACCTGGCAGGGTTTCTCAACAGGTGTTTGCCTTCAACGCTTTGAAATCGCTGCTGCAGCAGCAGCTTGGTGGTGTGGGAGCACAGAAGAGCTCAGGAGGTGTGCCTATGGAGCACAAGCCCTGAAAAGGACATCTAGGGGTGTGCTGCTGGGGAGCCTGCTCCTGGGATATGTGGTCTGTGGGGCTGCCTGGGCACAGCAAGGTGGGTGCAAGTGTGGGAGCCAGCGAGGGCTCCAGGAGGGATAGTGACAACATAAGGGGGTGACTCTCACTGCCTCTTCCTTTTGGGGTTAAGGCAGCCCTCATCCCTCCTGCCCTAAGGCAAGAGGGATGCACTAACCAAAGACTTGCCCACTCTGCAGGAGTACTACTGCTGGGCTTGTCCCCTGTGATGGGCCCATCATCTCCTGGTCATCTGCACAGAGGGAGACTGGAGAACTTTTCTCCCTAAGGAAGGACCCTTCAGCTTAGCACAGAGCCACTTCCCCTTTCCCTCCACGGTCCCCTCACCCTCAGCTCCCCGGGATGTTTCAGGCAGCGATGCTCTCACCAAAGGGAAGCAGTGACTAATGGAGGAGACATCCCACCACCCTCTCTGCAGAGCCCTCCCTTCCCAACCCCAGCTTGGTTGTGGCCAAACTAGTTTCCTGACCAGGCACAGAGGCCAAAAGGGGCTGGAGCAGAGGTGGCCAAAGCCACTTTCCTTCCACAGGCACAAAGGGAAACTCTCAGCTCATGCCTGGTGATGATTCATGGGGGCTCCCAGTGGAGAGACGCTGCATTTTTCAAACGTCTGCCTTTACCCCATTAGCGACTTGTTAAAAAGAAACATTATGCATCAGTATAGATGATCAGATAATTGCCATGCTCAAGTAGTTCTGCTGCTGGGGAACAACCAAACAGTTTGGGAATTTTGTGGAGGCCAAAGCATCCCAAGGGCACAAGGATGGAGCAGGGACATGACTCCACGCCTCTCTAACACTGTCCCTCAACTCACCACTGTGCACATTAGGAAATAGGGTTTTTGTTCCCTGTTGGATACAGATTTGAACAGATCCGCCCTCTTTGCAGTGAGGTTAGCTAATGCTGGGGGGTGGGTGGTTTCTCTACAACAGGAGCAGGGGGCAGACTGCCCCACGTTGTTCAGTTCATTCATTCATTCATTCTGCACCTCTCCTCTTTTCATCAAACCCTTTGTGAGTTTTGAAACACGCTCAAAATTTTCCTTTCCAATCATTATCTCCTCTTGCTTTCAGGGCAAGCTAAACCAATCCCCATTGCAACCAGGAGAGAAATGCTGTTACTCTCCTAACTTCTGAGACGTGCCTGTCCGGGAACATCCTATTCCTTGCATCATTGCAAACTCTGGCCAGCCTTGGATTATTCCCTCGTTGCTTTCGTGTTCAACTTGCAATGGGGACGATCCTGCTCTATGCAGTGCCAGGCTCTTGCTGGCATTGCGTGAATCATAGCCAGCCTGCTGCCCATGTGCCCATCACTTTTTCCACCTTTTTTAAGTGCTCTGTGTTCCACATTAAGGGGATGATTTGTCTGAGCGGAGAGGCGCTGGGAGGCTTATGTTACTCCATATAAAGAGTCATTGATCTTTGAGGGAGTATCCTCATTTTTTTTTTTCTCCAGCAAATACTCCCTTTCCTCTTATTAACTACCCTATTTTAGCCTCAGCCTTTAGGTGGGGGAAAACAAGCAGATTTTAAGCCAATTGCATGGTTATAAGAACAGAAACGAATATGCAATTCCTATGAGATGCTGGCATGCTGGGTGTGATATGAAGGCAGTGCAGCCCTGGAGCTCTGCTGAATGCTGGTCAGAACTGAAGAGGTTTGCAAAAGCGGGAGGATTTTCCATGCTTTTAGGCTGGGTTGCTTGTTGTGCTCATGTTTACATAGGTGGGAAAAACATTTTCAGAAGCAGCCCTCGCTTTTCCAGTGCCTTCAATGCCAAGCGGCAGCAGCATTAAGGGAAACCCTCCAAAAAAAAGTGACCCACCATACACACAGAGTGGGGATTTAGGGCCCCACAATTGCTTTTATTCAAGGGATTTTTGGGGAAGAGCCCTAGGGCTAGACAGGAAAATGGGACCATGTGTAACTTGGTCTGGGACAGCATCCCAAAGGCTGGCCAGCACCCGTCTGCATCTACACGTGACACGCATCACATTCCTCTATGCACCGAAGCCATAGACGCTTCCCCTCCCCCTGAAAGCCAGCCAGCCCAGCTGAGAGGCATATGCAATGAATCAAAGCAATATGTAAAAGCTGGAGTAATTCTTTCCTGCCTTTTATGTTTCCCTTTTTAAAGCTTGCTCATCTGCTCTGCACTTCTTCGGATTTTAATTGTGCTCTAGTGAGAGAAGCATACACAAATGGATGATTTGTAGGAAGTTTGAAGCGCCCACACAATTATGTGAAATGTTCAACTTGCTGCATTCTTGTCCGTGCATAAAGCAGAAAATAGCTGCTGGGGAAAAGATTTAAGGAAATCATTGCGTTAGTAGCAGAAATGGTTGCCTTTTGAAAGCATTATTGGTAACAGATGTATATCTTCTGATGAAATGGAGGCGACGCTGTCGCAACCAGAGGTCACCACACACTACACCACCTCAAGGCAGACATAAAAACTGCAGAGTACTGAATACCACACCGGTCCATTTTATCTCATAGGAATTATTAACAGATAAGTTCTCCTGGATTTCTTAATAGTTTGGAAATCTCTGCTTTCCTAGAAGCACCCCAGCTTCAGACTTTTCAGCCTTTTTCTCCGGGCTTACAGTGGTTATATCAAAAACTCTACGCCCAGGACTGTGAGAAACTTTCCTTTGGGAAAATTAGTGATAAATTCAGGATGAAAATAACCAGCCCACATAGTAAACCATAAGAATATATTTGCAGAATAGATATCTGTCAGCAACCACAAATTAAGACGAATTATCTTAAATTCACTTTCCTTGCTTTTGTCTTCCACCTCATGCAAGCTGGGGCCACCTCCAGCTTCTGTGGCCATTGGGAGCTTTAGGAAGAGCACATTGGGGTGAAAAAATGGAGCAGAGCAGGTTATATCTTGTGCCTTGCCTAAACAAAGCAAGCAGCACCTACTCAAGCAACAAAAATCACATCATCCACCTCTTCCGCCAAAACAAGAGACTTACCATTTTCTCTATCAAGTGAAACCTGAGCAATGCCTTTGCTGTTTCTCCACAGCCACCTCCTCACCCAGCACCTCCCCTTGCATTGTGGATGTGGATAAAGAGGAGCTTTGTTAGGGAACACCTGTGCTTAAAGGCTCCTCTTCTCCCTAATTGATCAGTCAGCCGCTAGGTGACACCAGTCACCTGTCCCCAAACACCTCTCTGCCTCTCTCCTTCCAGCTAACCCGGTGTGTTCAACCACAAGGACGTTAGGATGGCTATGGGGAAGTGTGATGCTAGAGGGATTAACACAGCTGTGTTAATCAACAGGGCTCTCTGCTTATGAGTAACCAAAAATACAATGACTGTGATCACAGAGGGAGCTGGAAATAGATCTGGAACCTTCTAAGGATTAAAACAGAACAGAAGGCAATTAAAAAGAACAGCCAACATATTACTGCTTGAAAAATACATTCTAATTCTAAGCTGGCTGGATCACATCAAACAAATCAGAGACTACGCATTGCTCCAGCACAGTGAGATGGGCAAAGTTATCTCACAGAGTCCCATGGATGCTGCCCAGTCTTCCCACCCCTGCAAGCAAAGGATTGAGGTGTGAATCAGGGACAGTGTCCAGCAGAGAAGATTTTCTGTCACTGGAGGCACTGGGACGTTTGGCTTGGGCTCCAGTAGCTGGGGAGATGGATGGGGTCCAGAAAACAAGGAAATTTTTTAGACTATAAATGATAGAGATACCCTGGCTGCAGCTGTTGCCTCTATTAATTGAAGAGTTGCCAATAACAGGGAAGCCTCATCCTGTCTTAAGTAATCCTGCATGCTAGCTGCTGGCTCTGGGTGCCTGTTAAACAGCTCTCCACCTGGTGTTATTATTGTTATACACAACCGTAGGAGAAGAGTCAGGGCCTGACTTATACTATAAGGGCTTTTGCAAATGGTGCAAGAAGAGATAAAGTCCCAAAGCAGCTGGTGATGAAGGGCAAACACTGTGCATTCCCCCTCTGGAGGAGGAGAGGGATCCATAACAGCTTTAATGTGCAGAAGATGAGTGGAAGGGGCAGAGTGACACCATGGTGGGGGAAACACTGCAGATGTTGTCCATCCTGTCTACTGAGGGCTCCCATAGCCCTCAGATGCATCTGCTCAGTGGGAGAGGGTCACCCGCTTGGATCCTGACTTCTGAATTTTCCCTCGTTGAAGGCATCTTGTTGTGCTCCTGGCTGTGCCAGCTTTCACCATTCATGCATCTTGCCAGGCTTCACTGACAGGGCAGGTTGTTCAACTCTCTGAGACTCTCACAGTTGCTTATACTGATGGAACTGGCCGCAATAGCTATGAGAAAATTGATTTTCTTCCTTCTCAGCAATGACCCGGTTAACAGTTTGGTGTATTTGAATCACTTTTGGCTTATTTGAATAATTGAGCTCCTTTTGGGGAATGAGAAGTATTATATCACTGCACTCCCCTTTGGGAGGATATTTTCTCAGTGAAGCAAGTGTTTCTTCACATCCAAGCCTACAGAGCTGGTTTTTGCTCTGTAGGCTTGGATATGCGGATTAAATAATAATTTGGCCATCTCTCTGACAATGGATACACAGCTTTCCTGAAGGAGGCATTGTTTCAGAAGATTTGCCAGGTGGATCAAAGATAAGAAAAGTCCATAAATTATATTTTGGCTCCGGCACATAAAATATTACTCTTGGTGCCTTTCCAAAATGCGATCAGCCAATGCAGGCTATTCCACCACCGGGGCTGCGAGCCTCGGGGAGTCCAAGGGCTTTTTGCTGTATAGCCGGAACATGTGGCTTGCTTGGGCCTGGGATAATTAAGTTTCCATTTGTAACTCTGGGAGAGCTGAAAAGGTGAACCGAGGCAAAGAGGGGCGTTCAGGAGGATCTGCCTTCTGCAAAAATTCAAATAAGAAGCAGCAACAGCAGGAAAGAGTGCTTTGCCCAGGTGTTTTGACTAGTGCCCTGTGGGAAAGGAGAGGGTGGTCAGATATTTTGGGAGTTTTGATTGTTTAATGATCCTGGAAGTAATATAGGCTGACTGCTTGCAAATATACTCAGTATTACCTGGGCAGTGTAGGCAAGAAGAAAGCCATCTATGCCCCACAGTGGTGACTGGATGTTTATGGAGGGATCGACTGTTCTTCCATGGAGAAGAACCTGACCAGAATTAAAATCATTTTTCTCTGCCAAAACATCATAAAAGCATCATAAAACCACACAGTTTGGCTTTTCTATCCCATATCATCTGTTTAAGTCCAGGCATATACATAGAATCATAGAATATCCCCAAAAGGGACCCATAAGGATCATCGAATCCAACTCCTGGCTTCATACAGAACCACCTAAAAGTCAGACTGTATGACTGATCACAGTCACACAACTTCCTGCATTGACATCTTCTTGTAGGAGGTGGGATGGCTACCAGTACTCATTAACAATTAGGATGTATGATAATAACCTGTAGTCATTAACAATTAGGTGTTTAATAACAACCAGGCTACTAACCCCTTTCTCCCTCTCCCTTAGGTCTCACATCAGGTGCTTTGAAACAAGGAGAATAAGAAGGAAAACTAAAACAAAAGACCAGGATGAGAAAGCATCGACATTTGCCCCTTGTGGCAATACTTGGCCTCCTGCTCTCAGGCTTTTGCTCAGTTGGTGCCCAGCAGCAAGCAGGTAAGACAAGACCCATTACTGACCACACTCCTCCACGAGCACGCTGCTCTCTTGCACCAAGATGTTCGCACTGTTTGGTTTTTAATGTGCATGTCAATGGTACATTGTGGTTTACCTCGTGCTCCTCCACTCTTGCTGGGCTGACCTTGGAGCCTGGACCTTCCCCAGCATGTCGCTAGCCGGCGGCCAGCTCCAGGATGCTCTGTGTGGCCGGGGTGCGGGATGTGGGGTTTTGCCCCAGCGTGGCCCCAAGTGGGTTTCCTCCAGGGCAGGGCCGTTCTGGCCTCCTTGCATGCGTATGTGCGCGGGAAGAGGAGGGGAGATGCAAGAGGAGCACTGCCGCTGGCCCCAGGGAGCTGCTGGGTTTTAGAAGGTGCTGGCACCCTTTGCAGTGGAGCTCATGGCACTGGGTGAGGAGGAATGCTTGCGCTGACTGCTAGAAAATCCTAAACCCCATCTGTTTTTTTAAAGCTGTCAGAAACGTTGCCGTGGCTGATATAATATTTCTAGTGGATTCCTCTTGGAGCATTGGGAAGGAGCATTTCCAACTCGTTCGAGAGTTTCTGTATGATGTTGTAAAGGCTTTAGATGTGGGAGGAAATGATTTCCGTTTTGCACTGGTCCAGTTCAGCGGAAACCCACACACAGAGTTCCAGTTAAACACGTACCCCTCTAACCAAGATGTGCTCTCCCATATCGCAAATATGCCTTACATGGGGGGAGGCACCAAGACTGGAAAAGGATTAGAGTACCTAATCGAGAACCATCTCACTAAAGCTGCTGGAAGCAGAGCGAGTGAAGGCGTCCCCCAGGTTATTATAGTGTTAACGGACGGACAATCCCAGGATGATGTGGCTCTGCCATCATCTGTCCTTAAATCGGCCCATGTAAACATGATTGCGGTCGGCGTGCAGGATGCGGTGGAAGGGGAGTTAAAGGAAATAGCGAGCGAACCCTTCGATACCCACCTTTTCAACCTAGAGAATTTTACCGCTCTCCATGGCATAGTTGGAGACTTAGTGGCAAGTGTCCGTAACTCCATGACTCCAGAAAAGGCTGGAGCCAAAGGACTGGTTAAAGACATCACAGGTAATGGCCATCTGCTGTGCTCTGTCCTGGCCATGCTGGTGGCTCCCGTCAGCATGGCGACTGCTGGTGCTGCACTGTGTGAAGCCTTTGTAGGGGTGGACTGAGATGGACGGTCAGAGGTTTAAAAACAAAGGTTTGAAGCATATGGCCCCATGTTCATACTTCCCAGGCATGCCATGGTTTGCAAATAGAGCTGAAATTCCTGCTGCAGGAGGTAGTGCAGGAGCCCTGGCATGGGCAGTGGCCCCTTGGAGACATCCTTCTGCACTCACAGCACAGAAATGCAAGATTAGGGCCTCTGCAGAGCTCCTAAATTGCCTCATCCCTTCCACTCCCAAGGTAGGGAAATAGGAGAGAAACACATCAGCTCTGATAGTGTTGAACCAAAATCCTCTGTGGACTGCACAGGTCCCTGCTGGCTGTGGGGATGTGGGATGGGATGTCCCCTTGCAGCTGGTGAGGCAGCAGAAAATGAGGTCTGTGCAGGGGACCCCGGGGACACGGTGGGATGCAGGCAACACAGCTGAGATGTCACCATAGCCTGGAGCAGTGCAGAGTTGCCGTGCCAGGGGTTTGGTCCCCCTCCTCAAGACCTCATCACCCCTTTAGGTTTGGAGGATGTAGTTTCCATACAGCGCTGTGAATACAGAGAGCTCTTGGGAGATTGTATTCCCACTGACAGTGGGGGGTGACTCTAGAAAACCCTGTTATTTTTCCTGTTCTTGGCTGAAGACAGCAAAAGCAGTGCTTGCTTGCTTAGAGTAGGCTGGCTGTAGCCAGTCCACAGACCTCACTCCTCCTCTGCTTGGAGAAAGTGTGTGGTTTCACAGTCCCCTCTTGACATGCCACTCAGTTGCCTTCTTTCCAAGCTGGTGACTTCCACCTGCCGGGGCACCAGACCCTTCTTTAACTCCTCTGCATTCTGCATTGGCTTCAAGGAATCTGCACTGACCACAGGCTGGGGACCGAATTTGCCTGGAAAAGATAACAAAGCCTTCCTCTGTCCCTCCTCTTGTTTATGAAATGGCAGTGTGGAAAGGGCCTTCTGAGCAGCTTTGTTGTGTTTCAAAACAGAAGTCCGAGAGATCAAACCTTTCTTTTTATTCCTGAGACTCCATCTGAAGGTCAATAGCTTGTGGGGTGATGTAAGGCAATGGCAGTGTGATGAGGTGTAACATTAATCATCTGTGTTGTCTTGTCTGATTAACCCTCACTGCCACCCCACTGGGTGCTCTCCATCACTGCATGACACCAAGCAACACCAAAAGGCTGTGTTCACATGTGTTGTTTATTTGCGAAGTGTCCAGCACTGTGCGAAGTGCTGGACAGGGCAAATATCCAGGTCACGTGAAAGCCACAGGGAAGGAAAGCAGCTCCCCCAGAAAGAAGACAGTAATATTCACTGTTTCTAAGGAAAACATGCTGATACATGTGTTAAAGGATTGCCATATATGATGTGCTGACAGTGCTGCAGAGGCTGCTCAGCATCATCACTGTGAAGGGCCACAGTGCTTCCCTGAAGAAACCAATGGGGCAATTTGTCTTTGGTGGCAGGCTGTCCTCCTCTGGGGCATGCCAGCAGGTAACTCCATGCTCTACAGATGTCCCAAGTCTCAGATGTTTCTTTAAAAGATTTAAAGGCAAATTCCCACTTCATGTACATTGGGAAGCATTTCCAAGTTCATTTCTACTGAGAGATAATTTTTGTAAGCCTATCCATCCCCTCCTTTGTCACGAAATTTAAGCTAATCCTACTGTTGCAGTTTTGTCCCAGTGCACTCTGCACAAGCGACCTATGGAGTATCGTTAAACATCTAAAAAGATGTTACATTGCATGACAGTATGTGGTGTGTAAAGCATGGAGCAATTAATAGTTTGCCTAAGAGCTGCTAACTCCATGTAGCATTGATATGTGTAAAAATGCCATGGAAGTTACACTAGAAATGAACCTGAATGTGAAGAAGGAATGTGAAAGAAAACCAACCAGTCCCATAGTATTTCCAATATAGAGTACCTAAGCTTGTTGGTCTGTGGCAGTCCCCAGAGCTGACTGGTGTAAGTATGAAAGTCAGCCCCAAATTTGCCCTGTTGTATTTGTTAAACCTGAACTGTCTGTCTCATCTGATCCTTCTTGCTTAGTTGTGTAACAAGCATGCATTCATTTGTCCTCCAGCACAGTCTTGTTCCATAAATGTGCACTGAAGTACAAGAGTATTTATGGTGATGACGAATTATCCAACACACCTGTTTCATATCTGTTTTCTCTTTAGTGGAAGCAACCCGTGATGATGTGATGGTGCCCATTGGTGTCTGACACCCCATTCCTCAGGGTATCTGAAACACCACTGTGTACTTTGAAATTTCTCTTCCCTTTGTGCTATAAAAGTAGAGCGTGAGCATCCTAACCACAAACGGCATAGTAAAGCCAACCTGAAGCGCTTTCACAGCTCTTGACTCAGCAATGAAAAAGAATCTCAGAGCCCTTTGCAATTCTGAACCGCACTGGCATTCCCCAAGCTGGTGCTGGCTATTGAGTTGGCCAACGGAAATGGTGACTCCTTGGGGAGCCTTTCCCTTTGCCGCTGGAATCACACAATTGAGTCTCTTGGTGGCACTGTGGTGCATGAGAACATTTACTATAAAAACAACTACACAGTTGCCAAAAAAACGATGGATGATGCTCATTGCAACGACTGCAGGTTTATTCCTGGGTCTGCTAAACTATGGGCCAGTTTTGCTACCAGGCTTACCTTCAGCTTTCAAAAACTGTGAGCCAGATTTCCAAACATGGCTTGTTAGTCATTTGCAAATGATCTGAAGTTTGATTTGTTGACGAGATTGGAGAATGGTAGCATGGAACCACTTGAGCATGCTTTGGGGTCTTCTTCCCCTGCCTACCGAATGCATACAGCTCTTGGTGATGTGGATGGTAAAGCCACTTGAGCAAAAGAAGGAAGAGCAGACACCAGGCCAATTTGGGTCTGCTTCGGTAAGTCTCACAGAAAAAAATGCTTCCCCCTCCACAACCATGCTAATGCCATTTAAAAGTGTTGTTTGGTTTGTGTATATTCTCAGCAGATGCTTTTGATCATCTGGGTATAGTCACAACAAAGAGAGTTGGATAATTGTGTCATGACTGATTTCATCACCGTTTTAACCTGATTCTGCATTCCTTGATTGAATACGCAGTGTCCGTATGGGAAAACACAGATCAGACATATCTATTGATAATTAGCGCATTTGTGCAAAATGATTAACACAAGACAGCATTTGTGTGGCACGGGTGGATAATAGCTTGGGTCAGACTGATGGTCAGATACCATTGGGCATATGCCGGACAGCTGGTAAAAGAATTGCAGAGCAAGAACAGCAAGCAAAACTGTCCCAGTTGTTTCTTACAATTGCATTTCAGATAATATTTACACATGCTGTGAAAGACAATATATTCAGCCAGCGTTTTTAAAAAGCAAAAGAGCAGAATTGCAAAAGAGAGGCTGAAACTTTCTGTGTAACAGGTAAATAATGGCTTTTTCTTAAAAAAAGAAGAAGGCTACGGTGAGGAAAAGCCCTTCTGAACGTTACTGTTGTCCCCCAGTATTTTCAGTGTGAATTGCCACCCAAATCCACCGTTTCTTTGGACTCTGTTAGTTCAAATATTTTGACAGGACAGGGTTCAGCTGGAGTGGATTTTCAACAATAGCATTTTGCTGAGTTTTTTCCTCACGTGTCAGAAGCACAGATGCCCATAGGACAGCAGCCATGAGCTCAGGTTGTGCCCAACCCTGGAGCAGATGCTGGGGCTGGAACTCGTATCCAATCAGAATGCAGAACTAAGAAGCAAATGTCACCTCCTCATTGAACACGTGTTTTGTTTTCTCATTTTCGTGTTTCTTACCAAGAAACATGTCAGAACACTGTACGACTGCATGTAATCACTCATTTTAATGCTTTCACCTTTTGCATTTCTTTTTTTAAAGCTCAAGAGTCTGCTGACCTTATTTTCCTTATTGACGGATCAAACAACATCGGAAGTGTCAATTTTCAAGCCATACGTGATTTCCTTGTAAATTTGATTGAAAGCCTCAGAGTTGGAGCTCAGCAAATACACATTGGGGTGGTGCAGTATAGTGATCAACCCAGAACTGAGTTCGCTTTGAACAGCTACTCCACAAAAGCAGATGTTCTGGATGCTGTGAAGGCACTTAGTTTCCTTGGTGGCCAGGAAGCTAACACTGGTGCAGCACTGGAGTATGTGGTGGAGAACCTCTTCACCCAGGCAGGAGGCAGCAGGATAGAGGAAGCGGTGCCTCAGATCTTAGTGCTGATAAGTGGTGGAGAGTCTAGCGATGATATCCGAGAGGGCTTGTTAGCGGTGAAGCAAGCTAGTATATTTTCATTTAGCATTGGGGTCCTGAATGCTGACAGTGCAGAGCTGCAGCAGATTGCTACTGATGGAAGCTTCGCATTTACTGCCCTGGATATCCGTAACCTTGCTGCTCTTCGAGAATTATTACTGCCCAACATTGTTGGAGTGGCCCAAAGGCTCATTTTGTTAGAGGCCCCAACCATTGTGACTGAAGGTATGTATGCCTTTCTAGACTGTTGCATTTTGATGAATTTTGCACGCTTTAAAAACAGCTTTTACTTTTTTTTTTTTTTGCAATGCATCTCTCTGATCTGATTTTGGAGAAAATGTGCAGCTAATGTGCAGAAACTTGTTTGCCCAGTGGGTTATCTTTTGAAAATCACAAGGTTCTGTATCTATAACAGGCATGGCATGGGGTTTTGAAGAACATGGTGTAAAAAGGCTCGTATAATCTTTATTGTGATATCTAAGGGTATAAAAAGGCTCATGTAACCTTTTATGGTATCTCAGCATCTCTGGAAGTAAATACTGCAATGCGTTTGGCTCTGAGAACACTTATATCATGTAAGCTTACATTATGTGTGAGCAGAAAGTGGCATCAGAACAATGGGGAAGATAATAGGGATGTAAAATGGATCCCTATCTCCAACAGTTGAACCACCTACTTCATTGAAACTATGCACCAGCCTTGGGAGAAGGGTAAAAATGCACTCTGAAGCCTCTATAGAGGATTTTGTGTTGTCGGGCTTAAAAGAAAAACAACCCTTAGCTCTTCTGAAGCAAAATCTCTCCTTTGCTACCACATGTTTCTCTTCAGTCTCTAATCTAATTGGGTTTGCGGCATTCCATTAGGCCATGGAAGAACAAAAAGTCCATATTCCACTGAGGTCATTTTGTCACTCTAAGTCCTTACGGCCATTATTTCTGGTCTAGTGTGATCTTGGGGGCAGTAGAATAACAAATAGCTGGTGTTATGTGCTGGATTTATGGAGCATGTAGACGATTAAGAGTTTTTCACCCTGTGATTTTACAACTCAGTTAAATGTTCTGGTAGTGAGTCTTATGAAAGACCCAACACATTACATTTCAGAGACCCCTGGGAAGGGCCAGTCTAGAGTTTCTGCACATAATCACCAGAATGCTTAAAGCAAACAATGCTTTTGGGATTCATGTTTCAGTATGGAGTTCTGTACATACCGTTCAACTCACGATGTATGTTAACATATAAAGCTGCATCCCAGATGTCTTCTCTAATCTATGTCTAAATGTGTTTGCTGTCCTGTGGCTTAAACCAATGGGAGGAATTTGCCTAAAAGGTCATTTTATGGCCTTGCCTTCATTATTCCAGGAAGGAACAAAGATAACCTGTCCTCGTGGCACCCCACAGGTGTCATATTGAGCTAAGTAAGTTGAAATGTGCAAGTCTAGCTAAAATGTGCATGCCAGCACCCAAGCATGCCAATGGAAACCCCCTCTTCTGCCCCACTGATTTTAACGCTGTTCAAATCCCAGCAGCTGGGATGTTTGCTGGGACAGGAATCTTTAATTCAAAATGATTTTCAAAGCTTTGTGCTTTTGAAATCAGAATGTATTCCTTTTCAATGTTTTTCACCAGAGAATGGCCAGATTAAAAATGTGGGTATGTCTGATTTCTTCTGCACTTGGAATGTTTTCACTTCCAATGGTAGCTCGTTTGTAGAAGGTACTCAACAGCCTGGGCAATCACATATATATAGGTGGATCAGCTAAATAGAGAAGGTGGTGTTCTCAAAGGAACTTTGGGGAATTTCCTTTACCTAGCATACATTTGGATTGAGCTGCTTGATTCATGTTGATGCCTTGGATGTCTGAAGCATAAAGCAGTGGTTTGGGACACACAGTGCATCTGGAATGGGATGCCAAGCCTACTGGAGATGCCAAGCATTCCTGTCAAATACACAAGTCATCTTGCTTCACTTTAGCTCTGGGGTTGCACAGTAGTCCCTTGGGGATAAACGAGTCTCCTAAAGTGTCTTTCTGCCTTTCTCTACTCTCCTTTAGCTACAGTGGAAGAGATGAGGCATTTCACCAAAGATAGCTGAGATGGCACTGAGGAGGGAACTCTCCAGGGTCGAGTTTGATGGGGACATCTTTGACATTCCTAGGGGACTGCAACAATATTGAAAGTCAAAGATAGTGCTTTGGTCCCAACCCATTTGAAATTCCTGGGACTTACCATTGGGTACACAGGGTGCTAGATATGTCCCCATGAGGTTTATACAGATTTCCCTACATGTTTTTGCTTTGTTTCCATTGGAATTAACATCACAGTATCTTTCTTCCTGCTGGTTTTGGGGTCAGTTCTTGCATTCCTCTTCTAAAAGGAAATGTATGGCAGGGTTTGAGAGAACTGAGAAGAATTAATAGAGGAGGGAGCTATTCCTTTGTGGCCTCTCTTGTCTTTGCAAAGCCCCTTTGATGTTTTCCACAAACTTCTATATAAAGTCAGAAGTTCCCAGATCTCCATTTTTGGGTATCTAGCTGCTGAAAAGCTAAGAAAGCACTATATTCATCTTTTCTGGATGACACAAAACAGATATTTCAGGCTCTGTTCTTGGCTTGGAAAGTTTCCTGTATTCAGCCCTCTTCTCCTTGGAGTAATTGATGAGGAAAAAACCTGTCTGGAGGGATAAATACTGGATATATCCTGGTTCTGGGAAGGGGAATGTTCAAACAAATCCTTGTTCCTGTGTGAGTAGCTCTGGACAGGCTGGGTGGTCAACGTGCTGCTAGCCCATGCCACTGGCGGTTCAAGTCAGGTTGTGGCTTGGGGTGGGAGCTCTCATTCACTTCACATGGAGTTTCATCACTTTTTTTATCTGAAACCACCATGGTGGGTATTCTAAGCTTCAGATTTTGATGATCAGTCCTTCTTCAAGCAATTTCCATCTGGTCTCTTGTTGTGAGGGGCATTTGCAAGGCTCATGTTGGCCGACGGAGGCAGGTCCCTCAGGACAGCCACACTGCAGAAGTTGTCTCCAGCTGTAAATCACTCCTTGGGGTAGCCCAGTCCCACAGTATTTGTCCATCATCAGAAACCTGATGGAGACCAGCCTCCCCAGGAGAAAAATGGCCTTTGTGAGCACTGCTTTCTGTGGCCAGCTGGCGTATGGCCAAGGAGGACAGCAGCCAACGCTTTGTTCTTTATTCAAATTCAAAGTAAATAGCCTCCATCCAGAGAAGCCCTGATGGGATGAAGGATTGCCCTTTTCCATCTGGGCATGACAGACTCTTTGCTACCACTTGCCCTGATCAGTGCGAGGTCCTAATGGCTGGGTCTCAGCTTCCCTGGGGCTGTGCACTGAGCCTGGGAGGTGATGGATAAAAGTGGGTTGTTTGAAAGATGGTTTTATCTCCCATCATGATCCCATTTAATGCTTTTGTCATAATGAGTGCTAGTCTTGTTAAAATTTATTGCTGCATCATGTATATCTTGTGTATTAAATATGATGGTGTTTTGGTTCCAGTGCTGCACAACAGGTTTTTTTTTTTTTTCCCTAACTATCTTCCTTCAAACTAAGCCAGAGAATTGGAAAGCTAAATGAGCTCTTTCTTCATCCTATGCCATCGTCAATAATAAAGTGTCAGAGATTACAACCTAGGATGCCTGTTTTGCTAAACACATGGCAAGCAGAATAGAATTCAGCTCTTCCATGACTGGACTGGCTGTACCAAGAAAAATCATAGTTTGTTTTTGTTAGATTAGGACACGAAGACCCAAAGTCCAGGTATGTTGAGTAAGCAGAGATTATTCTTTACTTGTGTCATTGCTCTTGTGAACCTAGTCCTTTTGAGACCAAACCACTCTTAGGCTTTATTCAGATAGCTCCACTGCAGACTGAGGAGCGTCATCAGATTATTTTGTCTCATGTTCCAGGTAATTGCCAAGATTTGCCCTGAACTTTTACAATTCTTTCTTGTTTTGGCTTGTATAAGCATTTTAATATTAAGTTTTTATAAACAATGTAAGTCTTGCAACTCTTCAACTCTTCTATGTTTCTGAAATGGGAAATATTTAAGCTGATTTCTTACTAGGCCCCTGCTAGAACCTAAGTAACAATTCTGTTTTTTTTTAATTAAGGCCCTTATAAAAGCGTTAAAAGTAGCAGTCCCTCAAACAAATAAAAAGTTCTAAATCTTGCTGAACTGTTGACATAGAATTTATGCGGAGGGTATAGTGGAAGACTTCACTGACATTATATTCATGTGTGTGTATCATTACTTGCAGTTATTGAAGTGAACAAGAAGGATATAGTCTTCCTGATAGATGGCTCAACAGCTTTGGGGACTGGCCCCTTTAACTCAATTCGTGATTTCGTTGCCAAAATCGTCCAAAGGCTGGAGGTTGGACCTGACCTGATCCAAGTCGCGGTGGCTCAGTATGCAGACACTGTGAAACCAGAGTTTTACTTTAACACCCATCAGAACAGAAAGGATGTGATGGCTAATGTGAAGAAAATGAAGCTCATGGGTGGCACAGCCCTTAACACTGGCTCGGCACTGGACTTTGTGAGGAACAACTTCTTCACCAGTGCTGCCGGGTGTAGAATGGAGGAAGGGGTGCTCCCCATGCTGGTACTCATCACTGGTGGTAAGTCCATGGATGCCGTTGAGCAAGCTGCAGCAGAGATGAAAAGGAACCGGATAGTGATCCTTGCCGTTGGGTCAAGAAATGCTGACCTGGCAGAACTTCAAGAAATTGCTCATGAGAGAGATTTTGTGTTCAACCCAAATGACTTCCGCCTTCAGTTCATGCAAGCCATTCTTCCTGAAGTGCTGTCACCCATCCGGACACTCTCCGGAGGAATGATTGTCCCAGAACCACCATCAGGTAATTAATTATCTTGTTCTAATTAAATAAATAGTGTTTATAAATTTATCAGCTCGTATTTCATTACATGCAGAGGTATCAGAAAAAAGCACAAAGAACATTTCAGCATAGCTAAATGCTGTCTCTTTGATTTGCAGAATGTGCATGAACAGACAGATAAATGTGGTAGCATGCTTGTTGTTATCACTTTGCCATTCCTTCTTGGAGACTTTGTCCCAGTCCATGTTTGTCACCAACCTTCAAAGCCTGGATGCAAAAAGATGAACATTACTAGTTACGTACTCGGATTATAGACTGGAGGTTTTTCCTTTCCCTTAGAATGTGTGTAACAATGAATAGGACACACTTCAAATATCACCATCTCTTCCCCAGCATGAAAATCATCCATAGTGGATATATAATCAAGAAAGCTTGATTTTTTTATCTTAGTGTAAATAATAATAAACAAGAACATTTGTTCATGGAGATGTTCAGAGAAAGCGAGCTTGACATGTTGGCCAGAAACAGCTGCTTCAATAATATATTTATAGTTTTCTTACCAACATTTATTCAGCTCATGCCTTCAGAGGCACATAAGACTGTTGCAGTGCTGACTTTAATTTAATTTGTAGTGTTGACTTTAATCTGTTTAGAAGATGATCCCTGTGAAACCAATGGATTCTTTTTACTTGGTATTACCATTGACATCACTAGAATTTTGGAAGAAATCCAGTAGGTAGAGTCATGTCTTCTGAGGATGTTTCCTGGTATTTCAGGAGGTTTTTAATCTGTTTAGATATTTTATACCAAATTTCTCAGGATTTGTCCCTAGTAGAGATGCTTGAAGTTGAATTCTTGTTGTGCTAGATCACATTTAAACCTTGCAATTCTGTCCCATGGCATATGAACATCAGTATAATAGGACTTTGTCCAGCTTCCAGTATGGCCAATAGTGAGATTCCTGTTGGCTTAAGCGGGTGCTGAACTGTCCGTATTGGTTTTTTTTTTTTTTTTTTTTTTTTAATAATTTAACATTATTAACTACAGATTTTTGAAAGAGTCCTTATTTCAAGTCCTTTTCAAATTAAAGTCTATGACTTACCTGTATGAAGAGCAGACATTTTAAAGTCAGTTAGCTGATACTTGTCCTTAATTAAGATGAATATCACGGAACTCATCATTTAATAAGCTTTTTTCAGAACGTGTTTCCTGCTAATACAGTTTTGCATGGCTATGTACCAAACCTGACATGTTTATTTTTCAATGCAAATTAAAAATGTTCCTGCACCTCTTCGTTCTTTAAAATTTATTCATGCAGCTTTTTTTTTCTTTTCTACTCCTTTTATTGTTCTGAACTCACTGCTACACATATTCACAATAAGTAAATAAACATCTCCCACTCTGTAAACAGACTATCGTTAATAACGTAACTGAATTTGACATTGGGCAGTCTGTTAGATTTCAACTAGAGAACCGAACGATATCCTCTCACCCTGGGCCTTGAATGAAACTGTGCTGGGAAGAAAAGCCCATTGTCTCCCATCTGGAGATGATGTATTAAGAGCAAAAAGCACAGGGAGAACTTGCAGCATCTTAGAGGTGACGTTGCAGATCTGCATCTTGGCTCAAACACAGGGAGACAAATAGGGGTCAACATTAATCTTTCAGAAGGAGCTGAGAATTGGCCAGTTAAGGCCCAAACTGAGAGACTTCTGCCCCTTCTGCAGCTTGCTGCTTGCAAGTCTGTAACTGCAGAGATAAAAAATGCAATTTTCTGCATCAAATGCAGACACTGGAAAGCATGTGTCTCAGGCATTCAGTACTGCCTCATCCAGACCAAGTTTTAAAGCCAATAGTAAAAGCTATTTTTAATACCCACTCAAAATAACAACCAAATTAGTTACTTGGCAGGAGATTTTTCCCATGCAAGCAGAACCCTACTCTGCAAGGCGGGCCAGCACAGTGTGAGGGTAGTGTGGCCAGAGCAGGCATTGCAGGGCAGGATGTGTTTCTCTACATCCCTGTGGGATGGGGGATTGCTTAGCAAAGGTGGTAGGGTAGAGCTGGGTGTCAAGAAATGCTTTGTGTGCCAGGAAAGAGCAACATGCCCTACAGTGGTAAGCCCTGAGAAAATCCATGCTGACTTCCAGATAAGTGGATATAATTCAGTGTTGCTCCATCAAAATGAAGAGAGCTACCTTTTTCCAGCTAAAGTATGGCCCAGAGCATGCAACTCTGGCATTAGCAGACATTGAAATCATCTGAGTCCTATTGATAAATCTGATGCTTAAAGGCTTTTCGATACGCATCAGAGAGCTCCTTTGCCAAATTCAGTGATGTCCAGCAAAGTCCTTGTTATTTGTCTTCTGATCACACTCCTTCTCTTCTCTTTCTCTCCCCCACGTCCCCCTCCCTCCTAACAAGGTTTACATGTGTGTACGGCGCATGCTGTATGCACACATGAAAATATCTATTTTGTTTTCTATGATATCTCATGTTATTTTCTGTGCTCTACTGCAGTTCAAGTAACCAAAAGGGATATCATCTTTCTTTTGGATGGATCACTCAACGTTGGAAATGCCAACTTCCCCTTTGTGCGGGACTTTGTTGTGACCTTAGTTAACTACCTTGATGTCGGAGCTGACAAAACCCGAGTTGGCTTAGTGCAATTTAGCGACACTCCTAAAACTGAGTTCTCCCTATACTCATACCAAACCAAATCAGACATTATTCAACGTTTGGGGCAGCTGAGGCCCAAGGGTGGGTCAGTGCTGAACACTGGCTCTGCACTGAACTTTGTGCTTTCGAATCACTTCACTGAAGCTGGTGGGAGCAGAATAAATGAACAAGTGCCACAGGTCCTAGTCCTGGTGACGGCAGGGAGGTCTGCCGATCCCTTCCTGCAAGTTTCCAATGACTTAGCTCGGGCCGGAGTGCTGACTTTTGCTGTTGGAGTTAGGAATGCGGATAAGGCAGAACTTGAACAGATTGCGTTTAATCCAAGAATGGTATATTTTATGGATGATTTCAGTGATCTGACAGCATTACCTCAGGAGTTAAATAAGCCTATAACAACATATGTTAGTGGAGGTGTGGAGGAGGTTCCACTCGCCCCAACAGGTAATATCTACCTTCCTTCATCTTGACTGCATTAAATTAATCTTGTTTCTCTTGACTGTTTGTTCCCAATGTACACCTTCACACTTCCCCAAGGCCCTCAGTCATCAAAGCATTTAGGAGTGTGTTTCATCTTTAATATGTGATTTGACAAAGTCAGCTCTTCATTTTGTTGAAGTTGCACTTTAAAGACAGCATAATTTTAAGAAGGTAAGGACCGAAAGGTAAACAGGGTGAGTCTATGCCCAACAGTTACTATTTCAGGTGTTCCATTTTCATTCCATAATAACATCACAACCTGCAAGTGCATTGCTTGTACTAGTTCAGACCATGGGACCTCATAATTTTGGCCACAGGCATTGTTGTGTGAAGATAAATGTAGCGCCAATGAGCATGCAGGAACAAAGGTCTAGCCATGAACTTGTAGCTAAACCATTCCCTACAGCCACTCTGTAGAAATGATGTTATCAGACTGTCACAGAGACTGAATTTGTCTTCAGATATTCAAAGTTAGTCTCTAACATTAAGCTCAAAAACTGTTGGTAAGTTTGACCTTTTATAAACAGTTGATCAGTAATTCCCTTAATATGGCTATATTCATATGAAGATATAAGAATATCCAGAATTGCCTAGTGTGGAAAGGAGGCCATTAACACAACAGATGTTGAGACACACAAATATGAGGTGCTTGATTGTGTCTTGGACCCTTGATGAAATTAAAAGGGCATCAAAAGGATAACAGAAATTTCCCCCTCCCAAAGTCATAACACACCTTAGGATATGACTGCCTTGCGATGCAACTGAGAGAAGTACTCAAAGAGAACGCAGAAAATATGCTATGTGTGTGAGTATAAAATAACATCTATTCATTGCGTACTGAGCCTCTAAATAAAAAAAAGTAAAAAATCCACTGCTGTTGTACTTCATGCCACTATTGTCAGCAGGTTGCTAGAATAGATGTCACTGGTCTATTCTGAAATGGCCAATTTATGATATGACTTACATGATATGATACAAGTGGATGATACACTATATGATACGAGATTCTGGTGCCTGAATTTGCTGAGACTTAAGAGAGGTGTCCTTGCTTTCCTTTCATCCTCAGATAAATACATCACGTGTTTTGCATATTGAAATCCATCTAATTTACAGATAAGTTTCTAGGATGAAACTTAAGAAGAAAAATGCCTTCATATATTTTCTTTCCCTCTTTTCATTTGTGAATTTATTCTAGAAAGCAAGAAAGATATTTTATTCCTGATTGATGGTTCAGCCAACCTCTTGGGTAGCTTTCCTGCTGTTCGGGACTTTGTACACAAAGTCATTTCTGAACTGAACGTGGGTCCTGATGCCACACGAATAGCTGTGGCTCAGTTCAGTGACAACATCCAAGTTGAATTTGACTTTGCTGAACTCCCTTCTAAGCAAGACATGCTTCTGAAAGTGAAAAGGATGAGGTTAAAAACTGGGAAGCAACTGAACATCGGAGTTGCACTCAATGAGGCCATGAGGAGACTGTTTGTGAAGGAAGCTGGAAGCAGGATTGAAGAAGGCATTCCGCAGTTCTTGGTCCTCCTCGCTGCTGGGAGATCCACTGATGAGGTGGAGCAACCATCAGGAGCTCTGAAGGAAGCTGGAGTTGTGACCTTTGCTATCAGAGCCAAAAATGCTGATCTCTCAGAGCTGGAAAGGATAGCTTATGCCCCGCAGTTCATTCTGAATGTCGAATCCCTTCCTCGGATTTCAGAGCTCCAGGCAAACATAGCGAGCCTGTTGAAAACTATCCAGCTTCAGCCAACAGGTACAAGGACCTAGGGTTTCTGTGGTTTACATGGGGCTGAGAATTGCCATTTACTTGCCCCCTTCTCTTTGGTAGCTGGGGCAGTTGGGCCTGGTGATGTTTAAAATGATTGTGTAGAAACTGCTATTGCACTTGGATTTTCCTCTGGTCAGACCCTGATCAAGCAAACACTAAGGTCCAAACTGAATTTTAAAGATGAGTAATTTCAATAAAGGAAAAAGCCTTTTGTTCAGCTGCAAGAGCTGCAATAGATGCTGTTACTGGTGCGTAAAACATGGTACAAGCGTGAAGTAGTAGATTGGTTGCCCTAATTAAATAAATTGACATATAGCGCTGGGCAAGGACTTGAAGGAGCAAATTAAGGCTTGTCTCAATTCCTCCTTCTATTCACCTCTTCCTGGAGGAGTGATAGGGTGTAAGCTACACTGTAGAGTCAGTGTGAACCTACCACACACTTTCTCTGTTACTTAAGGGATGTAATCGGAGTCTTTACATTTTGTACCTAAGCACCAATAAATCAAACGCTCTTCACACAGTTACTATTAAAAGCTCACCAGCTGAATATGGATTAATTAAAGAACGTAATGTATCATAAAATAGAATCACATGACCTCAATCAAAAATTGAAACGGCAGTACTGGAAATTATGCAACTCTGTGATTTCCCAAAGGCAGCCCTAATGTGAGAGTTGACCTTTCTTCCAACAGCAGGTGGAGACGAGGAAAACTGTAATGACTTCCACGTCACCTCTTCATGAAAGCTCTGGGCAGATGGACTTAGAATCATAGAAACATACAAAAGAAATAGGGCTGGAAGAGATCTCAGGGTGCCATCTGCTACACATCCCTTTCCTCAAGAGGATCTGCTTGTCCAGAATTGGCTGACACTTTTCTAACCTGTTCAGAAAATCTTCTAGTGGAGAAAATTTCCCTGGCCTCTCTAATCAATCAGTGCAATTTCTTGAATATCCTTGTTGGTAGATAGTTTCCCTAAATGTCAGTCCTCTGCCTTTCTAGTCATGGCTTAATCCTTGTACGTCTCTTTCAACTCAGCAGGAATACAGGTGGCAGCTCTTTCCCGTGTTTTGTTTGACCGCCTTTCATTCACTTTAAGATTGCCATGTATGTAAGGGTGGTGAGGCACTGGCACAGGTTGCCTAGAGTGGTGGTGGATGCCCCCTCCCTGGAGACGTTCAGGGTCAGGCTTGATGGGGCTTTGAGCACCTGATGGAGCTGTAGGTGTCCCTGTTCATTGCAGAGGAGCTGGACCAGATGGCCTTTAAAGGTCCCTTCCAACTCAAATGATTCTGTCTTTTCTCAGTCATTAAGTCTCTAGCTGTGTAACCTTGCAAGTCTTCTAGGATTAGTTCATCAGGCTCAATTTGTTTGAAAACTAAGTTATAAGTAAGGACATCTGAGTATTCTTAACTTGATCTTCTCTTATGTGAGACAGAAACCATATCCCCCTGTTGGTGGAAGTAACTGTGCTTTTAATGGGAGGTGGAAGTTAGAAGACATTAAACATTTTGCCCATGTTGGCATTATCTATCTAGAGCTTTCACTGTGTGGATGACCAGCTCAATTTTTGGTCTTCCTTTTATGGCAAGCTACTTACAAATCAGATCTTTGCTACTGCAGATGCTTCTTACTAGATCTCAGTTTGTGCCTCTGGCCATTCTCATTTTCTCTGTGCTGGTTTGGCATATTACTGCTTAGTAATCTGATCCCATTTGCACTTTTATGTGAATCCTCTCATGCTTCATGAAGAGCTCTTGATTTACAATGTTTTTCAGAGGGGTAGCTAGGTCTCTTTAATGTTGTTAAGAAGCTTGTATTCTGCAATCTTTTCCCAGCAGGCTGAGGGTTTAAAATTCCTTTGACAACAAGGTACTGCAACCAGTTCCACTAACTGCTCTCAAAGAGCTGCATCCACATCCTTTTCCTCGTATTCTTGACTAAAATGGAGCCACCTCATGAGAATATGCGTAGTTTTTCTTCTGCCTGGAGACTTTTGTTAGGACTCTTTTCCTCTGCTCCTGAGCTTCAGAGGAGATATATGAAGCTAGGATATACCAAGCAGTGTCTGCTCCCTCTTCCTACCTGTATTGCTCAACAAGCTATTTTAATATTCTAGTCCTATATATTAACCTACCAAATTTCTGACATTCCTCCTAAGTAATAAACTTGTCCTGAAGTCTGTACTTTCAATTGCCCTTGATAACTTTTTATATTTTGAGCATTCATAAACAGGCATTTAATATTTTCTTCGGGGGAACAGTTCATGCTCCTATTGTTCCACTGACCCTGCTATAAACAAGACAATGGCACTTTGGGGGATGCCATTCTTCTGCTCAGTGTTTGAGACGCAGTGATGTCTCAGCGATGCCTGAGAGAAGCTTTTGTCTCCCTCTCCACTGGCTTCCCGTGAGCACCGTCTCTGCAGTAATCACAGAAAGACATTTCCTTCTGAAAACCCAATTTTTCTGTCAGCCAAAATACCTCAGGTAGAGGATGACACCTGGAGGCCCTTGGCACCCTATTTCCTGTGGGTCTATGATTCTATGACTTGGTGGATAAGGCACTGCAGATACTGCTCTGTGGTTTCCACCAACTTCCACCCATCTGCCTCCTCATCAAGGTTTGCATCTGATTGCAAAGGAACCGAAAAACCCATTCTGACACCTTGCTGTCCCCTCCTTACACTTCTGTGCTCCTTTGGTTCAATGTATTCAGAGAATAATCACTTCAAAAGAGAATCTCACTTATTCTCCCTTCCCTTACTTGTCTCAAACAGTAGTAGAGAGAGGTGAGAAGAAGGATGTGGTGTTTCTAATTGATGGCTCGGATGGTGTCAGAAGAGGTTTCCCTCTCCTGAAGACCTTTGTCGAAAGAGTTGTCGAAAGCCTTGATATTGGCCGTGACAAGGTCCGTGTTGCCATTGTGCAGTACAGCAACGTCATACAACCTGAGTTCTTACTGGATGCCTACGAAGACAAAGCCGATTTAGTCAGGGCTATCCAGGCACTGACAATTATGGGAGGATCTCCTCTGAACACTGGAGCAGCCCTCGACTATCTCATCAAGAACGTGTTCACGGTGTCAAGTGGCAGCAGGATAGCTGAGGGCGTCCCACAGTTCCTGATCCTGCTCACTGCTGACCGATCCCAGGATGATGTGAGGAGGCCCTCAGTGGTCCTCAAGACGAGTGGGACAGTGCCCTTTGGCATCGGGATTGGAAATGCCGACCTCACAGAACTTCAGACAATTTCCTTCCTCCCAGATTTTGCTATCTCTGTACCTGATTTCAGCCAGCTGGATTCAGTGCAACAGGCCGTCTCCAACAGAGTCATCCGGCTGACCAAGAAAGAAATAGAGTCACTTGCCCCTGATCTGGTTTTTACATCACCCAGCCCAGGTGAGAAGAAGTTTGTGTCTGCACCAAGAGCCAGCGGCAAAATATGATGTTTAGTAACATCATGGTTGCAACACAAACAGAAAAGCAAAGACAGCCACCATGTCCACCTTGGTCTCACTGTCAATGTATTTTCTGATGTACTTAGGGTTAGTAGGAGTTGTGATATTAAGCTGACACCCTTAATCACAGTCCTACAAAGTGGTCCATGTTACATCAACATGGAAGACACACAAAGTGGATGCCAGGACTTTAATCTTATTTTAATTGGATAAACTGTTATTTCAGTCCATACTATTCCTCTCAAAAAGGAAACGGCATCATTTAGATATTACAGGGATTCCTTCACGTAATACAAATCAACATCACCTTTCTGCTAAATCTAAGACCTTCTCCTGATGAGTCTAACATTTGCTATGCTCATTCATAGGGGAAGGGAAAATGGAAAAGAACCAGAACTTCCATTTCTGGTCTCACTTTGAATGAAATCCAGCCAGCATTCATCTGTCCTGAGGGGATGAAGGGTACCCAACCCAAATCAGTCCCTTTGAAGTCCACCATTCTACTGTATCTGTTCCTTACCTTCAGAGTCAGACTGCTTTCCCTCAGCCCCACTCGTCAATGTAATATTCAGTGATAATTCAGGCTCTGACCTGAATTGTCACTGCAGAAAGTATTTTCATTAGGGATTAGCCATCTTAGAAGCAGCACACGCTCAGAGAATCATGGCATAAAATCTATCTTAGAGGAGAAAGACAAGGAAAGAGGAATGGTTTGTGTGGCAACCTGCCCCGAGCAAGGAGCTTCACCAAGTTACATTTCCTTGTGTGTAGATCCCACAAGGAATTAATGTTCCACTTTTCCCTTGCTCTCTCTTGCTTCCTTTTCTCTGGAAACTGCTGTTCTTGCACTGCCTTGGGATGTGCCTAGGAGACTGGTCCAGTCTCTGGGGCTCCCAAGAGAAATCATAAGGAAAGAAACAATGAGCATCTTCCCAAAGCATGGGCCAGTGATGTAGATGATGACATTAGCTGCTCTCCATAGGCAAGGCTTGATACATCCTCTGACTGCTTCCTTCTATTCCACAGTGGGTGTGAAGAGGGATGTCGTCTTCCTGGTTGATGGCTCCCGCTACGCCGCCCAGGAGTTCTACCTCATCCGTGATCTCATCGAGAGGATAGTGAACAATCTGGATGTGGGCTTTGACACTACCCGGGTTTCAGTGGTCCAGTTCAGCGAGCATCCCCACGTGGAGTTCCTACTCAATGCTCACTCCACCAAGGATGAGGTGCAAGGTGCAGTGAGGCGGCTGCGCCCGCGGGGTGGCCAGCAGGTGAATGTGGGGGAAGCCCTTGAATTTGTGGCAAAAACCATCTTCACTCGTCCCTCTGGGAGCCGCATTGAAGAGGGTGTCCCTCAGTTTTTGGTTATCCTCTCCTCCCGCAAGTCTGACGATGACTTAGAATTCCCATCAGTGCAAGTCAAACAAGTAGGAGTGGCACCTCTGGTCATCGCGAAGAACATGGATCCTGAGGAGATGGTGCAGATTTCCCTTAGCCCTGACTATGTGTTCCAAGTCTCCAGCTTCCAGGAACTGCCCAGCCTCGAACAGAAGCTGCTGGCTCCTATTGAAACCCTGAGTGCGGACCAAATCAGACAACTCCTGGGAGATGTGACAGTTCCAGGTAAGACCCTGTCATTACCAGCTGCCTCTCTGTTGCTATTCAAGCAAATATTACACGGCTGGGTAAAGGACTTTCAGTCCCTTCTTTCCTTAGTAATAAATGAAGGCAGCACACACACAGCTTTGGGAGACCACTTCTAAACATGCAGAAATTCTACCTTAGTACTTAAATATATAATTTATTTTTATTTTCAAGTCAAAGACTGCAAGGTGCTTGACTGCATATTCCCATTTAGCAGCTCTTTAAGAAAAAGACATAAATCTGCGGCAAAACAAAGCTAGAAACATTGACAAATCCAGACAAGAGTGTTAAAGAATGAAACAGATAAGGGTCTGAGTAATACATGCTTAGAATATTAGGCAGGTCACTAATACATGCATGCACTTGCAGACAAGCCCCTGAGGATGAGCTCCACAAATCTCCTTGCCTTGATTTGGGTAAAATATACCATGCAGTTTTACATTACCAGAGAATAGATATCACAGAAATCCTACAGAAAAGTCTAAGCAAAGCCTTAGTGCACAAATAATTTCCCCTCTTTTTGCTTCCCTGCAGATGTTTCTGGTGAGGAAAAGGACATTGTCTTCCTCATCGATAGCTCCGATAGCGTTAGGACTGATGGGCTTGCTCACATTCGGGATTTCATCAGCAGAATTGTTCAGCAGCTCGACGTTGGGCCAAACAAAGTGCGAATTGGAGTGGTGCAATTCAGCAACAATGTCTTCCCTGAGTTCTACTTGAAAACCCACAAATCTAAAAATGCTGTGCTGCAAGCCATCCGCCGCTTGCGGCTTAGAGGAGGGTACCCTCTGAATGCTGGCAAAGCCCTGGACTACGTGGTGAAGAACTACTTCATCAAGTCTGCAGGGAGCAGGATAGAAGACAGAGTGCCCCAGCATCTAGTCGTCATCCTCGGAGATCAGTCCCAGGATGACGTCAACAGGCCTGCTAATGTGATCTCTTCAACAATTATTCAACCCCTGGGTGTAGGAGCCAGGAATGTAGACAGGAACCAGCTGCAGGTCATTACCAATGATCCTAGCCGCGTGCTTGTAGTACAGGACTTCACAGGACTGCCCACTTTAGAAAGAAATGTGCAGAACATTCTTGAAGAGCTTCCAGTACCTACAACAGAAAGCCCTCTCTCACCAGTACCTGGTAAGTTTGCTATTCATCCTGCAGACTTTTGTAGATATAACACAGACAGAGATTGTACAATGTGTAAATGGCTCCATAACTCTTTTTGATTCCCAGCGGTTTAGTTACATTGCTTTAAAGAACACTTTGAAGAAGATTTTGTGGAAATGTGAAAATTTCTATGTGAAAGCATAGAATTAAATTTGAAAAGAGATGAGACTATCGTAAAAACAAGTAATGTTGCATGAGGTGTAATAAATACGTTGTGTAAAATGTTTCTTCTTGTATGCATGTAAAATCATGCCAAAGACCAACAAAACTAAAAGGTTTGAAAGGAGAAAGAAATGCAATGCTATTTGACATAGCACTAAGCACCATAAATATTATAACTGTCACAAACAATGATTAACAACTGTGATTTCTTTGTAATTTCTTTTTCAGGAGGCAAAAAGCAGGCTGACATTGTGTTTTTGCTGGATGGCTCCATCAATCTGGGAAGAGATAATTTCCAAGAAGTTCTCCAGTTTGTGTATTCTATAGTGGATGCCATCTATGAGGATGGTGACTCCATCCAGGTAGGACTGGCACAGTACAACTCAGATGTCACTGATGAGTTTTTCCTCAAGGATTACTCCAGCAAACCTCAGATTTTAGACGCCATCAACAAAGTGATCTACAAAGGTGGCCGAGTGGCAAACACTGGTGCAGCCATCAAGCACCTCCAGGCAAAACACTTTGTAAAGGAGGCCGGCAGCCGAATTGACCAGAGAGTACCTCAGATTGCCTTCATCATCACGGGGGGGAAATCCTCAGATGATGGGCAGGGTGCCTCCTTGGAAATTGCACAGAAAGGCGTCAAAGTGTTTGCAGTTGGAGTGAGGAACATCGACTTAGAAGAGGTCAGCAAGTTGGCCAGCGAGAGTGCCACAAGCTTCAGAGTGTCAACAGCTCAGGAGTTGTCCGAACTGAATGAGCAGGTCTTGGTCACATTGGCAGCTGCTATGGAGGAGAAACTGTGCCCAGGAATGACAGATGTGATGAGAGGTAAGCGCCATCCTTCCACAATGTGTTTGGGTCACTCCCACTTGGAGTCCATTTTGATGGACTCCTCCAGCGTGCCTATAGCTGAGTCCAGGCATGGGCTTGGACCTTCTCCAAGAACGTGGTGGTCAGCCCTTTGTACTGGAGCTTCAGCACGTGAATGACTTGTGCACTGTCACCTTCGGGCTGCAGTTGTGGTGGAAGAATTTAAGATATGACTGGCTGTGGCACAGGAGACAGGACACATTGCTTGACAGAGAAGGCTTCACCTCAGGAACAAGCTAGCCCCAAACCACTTACCCTCTGCTGCTACATCAGAGGGGCTCCTGCCTGCCTGATCCTGTTTAACCCAGGTTTTCTTTGCTGTGATGAAAGGAAGTCCACAGCACTTGCGTATCAAATAGTGGCATTTTTCCATTCAGAGATCTGGTCTAATCATAGAATTGCTAAGGTTGGAAAGACCACTAAGATCATCTAGTCCAACCATCAACCCAACGCCTAACAGGATTAGAAAAGTCTGAACACCGGCACAGGTTGCTCAGAGAGGCTGTGGACTCTCCTCCTTGGAGACCTTTGTAAGTGACCTGGACGTGGTGCTGGGCACCCGGCTCTGGGTGGCCCTGCTGGAGCTGGGGTTGGGTCAGAGGGGCCCAGAGATCGCTTCCCACTTCAGCCATTGTTTGGTTCTGTCATTGTTACTTGAAAATCATCTGTTGTATTGCTCAACATCGACACTCTCCTCTGTTTCCACATTTCCCTTTCAGACTGCGACTTAGACGTGATACTTGGCTTCGATGTGACAGACGTTGGAGCTGGCCAAAACATCTTCAATTCCCAGAGAGGGCTGGAGTCCAGGGTCGAGGCTGTGCTGAACAGAATAACACAGATGCAGAAGATCAGCTGTACCGGCAGCCGGGCACCCAACGTCAGGGTGGCCATCATGGCCCAGGCCCAGGGGGGACCTGTAGAGGGATTGGACTTTTCTGAGTACCAGCCTGAACTCTTCGAGAGATTCCAAGGCATGCGCACCCGTGGGCCCTATTTTCTCACAGCTGAGACACTGAAATCCTACCAGAACAAATTCAGATCAGCGCCCTCTGGTAGCACCAAGGTAAGTCAAAACCAAGGCCAACGGTGTTGGACAGAAAAGCTGCCCTCTTTTACACTTTGGTTGTCAAGGAAGGCAGCTCTTTGATTTTGGTCAATGAAGTGACCATGTATTCATAAGAAAAGCCCTGACTTTTGGTCATCTGCTTGTTCCCTGTGGCCTCCCAGCACTGTCAATGCCCTGCCCTGGTCATTGCTGAGCAGCTGGGGCCCAGGGCCACGGCTTGGCTACGCACTTCTTACACCTGTCTGATATGATGCACAGAAATCTGGGACAGAAATGCATAGATTCACATCCTGCAAAGTTGGGAAGGGAGGAGCAATTCCCCCATCTCACCTTGGGCAAAGTGTCTCTTGGATGAAGGCCCTCCACGTTGCTCATGATTGCATTCCAACTCTAAGGATTCTATGATTCAGTGATTTCATACCAGAAAATTTCTAGGTCCTAACATAAAATTGTTTCTCTCCCAGGTGGTAATCCATTTTACAGATGGTACAGATGACTCCTTGGATCAGATGAAGGCTGCCTCGGCTGATTTGCGTAGACAAGGTAATTCTTACTTTTTGAGAAAGTGACTATAGAGCTCACATTAACTTGTCATGTACTTTAAGACAGTTTTTCATGGATCAGCCATGTTTTGATAGCAATGAATAAGGATTTCAGTACATCAGTGACTTCTACACACATTGCTGTTTTTCATCTCCTTCCCGTGATATTTAACTACCAGCTAGCACCTAAGCATGGGGGTAACTTGCACCACATGTGTTTGTTCTTGGTCAAACAACTTCCATTTGCAACTGGAGAGTTGACCCAGCTTCGCAGGTGAGGGCGTGCACAGTCTGCAGAGCACCTTGTCCCATCACAGCTTCTTCCGCTTCTTCCACTTTCAGGTGTCAACGCTCTCCTCTTCGTTGGCCTGGATCGAGTGAAAAACTTTGAGGAAGTGATGCAGCTGGAGTTCGGGCGGGGTTTCACCTACAACAGACCGCTGAGAGTTAACCTCCTGGACCTGGATTTCGAGTTGGCAGAGCAGCTTGTAAGTCACTTGGCACAGGCAGTGCTGCCTTGCAATGCTGGGAAAAAGCCAAAGGCTGGATGTGCTGCAGGTCTGGAGCACTGCTGAATCACACCCTCTTGGCTCCAGCCATTCCCCCTCCTTAGCTCACGTATGCTCTTTATAGAGATGCCATAGCAAATTAATGAAGAGCAGATCCTGGTGCTGCCTTGTCTTGTACCGTTCCTGGAGTAGGGCTTCTCCAGTTCAGGCTGCAAAGCATGAAGCCCAATAGGGCTAGGTCAGATGGAATAGGTTAAGAATCCACATACGTACCAGCACCACACTAAAGGCTTGAGAGTGACACACTGTTATGCACTGTCACTGCTAAATCTCCTGCATAAACAAAACTTTCTAGGTTTCTTCCCAGAGCTGATACAGTGCTTATGTGTTAGACATGTTTCTTACAGATGGTAGTTCTTCTTCCAGCCAGAAGCTCATCAATTTACCTCCACCCCATGTATATAGCCTCTCTTGAGCATGTTGAGAACTAATTTGCTATCATCCCTTACACATGCAGCTCCTCCTCTAACTTCACATCTGCTCTAGATTTGTTAACCTCCTTTTCCAGCAGCTTTAATAAAATTAGGCTTAATCTGCTATTACAACCTTGATGGGCCTTTCTCTGCAAAGCCAAGTGTAGCCACTTGGAAGTGAACCGTGGTTTTTGGGAGAAGAGCTAATTTTCAGCCCATCCCCATGTAGTTCCTTTAACTAGGAAAATCCTTCCAAAATGTAAATGTGTAAAGCTGGCAGGAGGCGTCTGCAGCCAGCAATGTACTTGGCGAAGAAAAGGATTTTTTCTTTCTAGTGAATGATGCAAAACCAAGCTGTGATTTCTATGAATCCGTATCATCTTATTTTTCCTTTTGTTGTGTGCTTGCAAATTGTTCTCAGACCGCGGGTTGCTGGTGAGCTGCTCTCTGCAACAACCTTCTCCTGCCCTATTCCACAGCCTGGATTTGTTTCTTCAAAGATGAGATTGCTCTGTCCAGCAACCGGCACTGTTTTGGGGACTGGTCTCCTACTAAATGCCCTCTATGACTTCTGCCCAAGCAGAAAGATTGATCTTTCTGCCATCACACACCTCTTTCTCACACTGTTGTGGCTGTTTCCTGGAGGGAGGAACCCAACATTCAGTTGTGCCATCTGTGTTTCCTCGCAGGATAACATTGCAGAAAGGACATGCTGTGGGGTCCATTGCAAGTGCTCAGGGCAGAGAGGGGACAGAGGTCTTCCTGGGCCCATAGGACCAAAGGTAGGTCACTTCATTTGGAGGGGAGAGCATCCACCATGGTGGAGGTGGGTGGGTGGACAAGCAGGTTGTGCACATTGTGCTCGGTGATGCTCATGGGGAGTTTGTGTTCCTCTCACTCTCCCATTGTAAAATTGTCTCTGGGCCATCCACAGCAGTTGAGAACTGCTCTTCTTCCCTTTCCTCACAGCCTGTGTGCTGTAAACCAACCGAGAGGGAAGGGAGGGCTGGTGGGAAGGAGAGAGCAAAGTGTCTGGTGACACCATCTGGGAACAGCAAAGCAAGTATTACTTTCCTTGACTTGTTTATGTAGGTGATCAAGCAGATGCTGAGTGCAGATCCATAGAAATCCTAAATGTCAATTTAGAGGTAGCTCACAGTACTAGGAAGAAAATGAAAACTGCTTTGTATTTTCTTCTAGGGTGCTACAGGTGACATTGGCTATGGAGGCTATCCTGGCGATGAAGGAGGACCAGTGAGTAACTGCTCCGCTCTGCTCCATGTGCTCAGTACTGCTCAAATCAGAGACCTCACCACAGTGAAGCATTCAGAGGCTTTTTTCTAAGTACTTTCTGCAGGGGATGTGGGGGCGGGATGACAAGAGAGCAGCCAGGACTTTGTGTCGTCCCCATGCGATGGCTGAGTCGCTGGTCCAGGTCCTGGCTGCTTCTTGAGAGCTGTGGGGAATAGCTCCCCTGTTGCGGGCTGACCCAGTTCTGTGCTGTTCCTGCGAGGCAGCTGGAAAGGTTTGCAGCTGGTCCCAACTACCTCCAAGCAGGGCAGGGTGTTGTGGACACAGCAAGCACCAACACAGTAAAATCTTCAGCTTCATTAAAGCCACAGCCTGCTCCAAAGCATCCATATTGAATGCAGCTGAAAGAGCTGAGCAAGTCCAAGTATCAGACCACAAAGGGGTGTTTCTATCCATCATGGTGACAGACAATGCGAGTCCCATGATTTCTTCTTAGCACAGCTTCTTCCAAACTCTTACTTCATGAATCCCATGTCACTGCTGGAATAAACAGCTCCCCACACATCACATCCAGGGGGTGAAGCTGAGGCCAAGGGGCTGATGGTGCACTCCTTTTCCAGATCAGAAGCAGGGGCCAAATGCTGTGGTCAAATTTAAGGTCAGGATTGGGTTAGTCATCACTGTTGAGCTCTGAGGGGTTCTTGCTGTCATTTTTTGGAAGGAGGAGACTCTTTCATAACTGAGAGCTTGGCAAGGATGTGTCTCTGTCAGCAGTGAAGATGACCTCTATACAATGAATGTTGAGGACAAAAGATAGTCCTAGTGCATTGACTGGGCACTGACCTTCCAAAACTTGATGCTCTGTGGTTTAGGACAAAGCACCTCCCATGCTTGCCAGTACGTGCAGTTAGCTAAAGATATGCATGCAGAGGCAAACCTTGACCACTGTGTTCTCTACTCTGTGCACAGGGTGAGCGTGGACCACCAGGAGTGAACGGAACGCAGGGTTTCCAGGGATGCCCTGGGCACAGAGGAACCAAGGTATGTCTGGAAGGAGCCTGCATGGCACAGACCCTGCATACAGCTGGGGGAAGTCCACTGCTGCTTTAGGATGTCATGCAGCAGCCACAAAGTCCACGCCAGCATCCACCTGGCTGAGCACCAAAGCTCCCAGCATGTATTGCACTGCTGGCTCTGCTCAACCTGCGGACAGGACTTGCCATTGAGGAGTGGGGAGAAAAGTGAGCCACAACTGCTGCTTTGAAGGGGATCTTTGAGCCAAGGCTCAGGACAGCAGCTGTGCCACGAGCTAGAAAGGTGGTGAAACATTTAATATCCATGGGTAATTTTCAGTGATATGAAAGAGCTGTTTCCTACCATTTGCTCTTACAGCAGGATCCTCTGGCAAGGAGTGCAGGAGTGCCTGAACCAAGCCCATTAGTTGCAGCTGAGCTACTGGAAGTTTTAAAAAAGCTGCACAGCCTTGGACAAAGCTGATGCTCTGTGCGGCCCCTGAAGTCTGGATCCATTTAAGAAGGGGTGTAGGGAGAAAGCAAAGTCAGTGATAATCTAACTCATTTATCTATGGAGAAAGAGTTATGGCTAAGGAATAAACTATTTTATTGGGTCAGCTGGCTAAAACCCACAATGCATATATTTTATCTCAGTACGAGTGGTCAGGAGACAGCTGAAGGCTTGCACAGAAAGAAGTGAGGGATGGTTAATCCCCATGCAGCACACCTCATCCATCCCAGCCCATCCTGGCTCTGGGTCTGCCCCTTGTCCCCACCACCACCCACAGTGGTGGCCCCAAGAGCAGTGCACTAACTCCTTTTTCTGATCTCTTTAGGGTTCTCGGGGATTCCCAGGAGAGAAGGTATGGAACTATTTCCTCATCACACAGTGGTGAACGTGGGGGGTGCAAATGCATCAGCATCCCCCCAGGTTCTCCTTTTCCTTGGTGATCATTTGCCCCCCCCCCCCCCCCCTTCTGCAGGGTGAACTGGGAGAAATGGGTCTGGATGGCATTGATGGAGAAGAGGTCAGTCATTCCTACCATACTTCTCTTTATAATGTGATGTTCAGGTGAAAAAGCCATAGAAGCGGCAAACACTCTCCTAAAATACTTCTATTCTTTTGCAGGGAGACAAAGGCTTGCCTGGCTCCTCTGGAGAGAAGGGGTTCTCTGGCAGGAGGGTAGGTGTTCATCACACAGTTACAAAGGGGCTAGCCCATGGTGGAAGGGAGCCTGGAGAGGATGGAAGGTCCTCTGCTCCCCTGGGGACTAGGGAGTTGGTGGAGGCAAGGACTGCTCCTGCTAACTCTCCTTCCTTTCCCCCAGGGTAATAAAGGAGCCAAAGGTGAACGAGGAGAGCGAGGTGACCGTGGGCTCCGTGGAGACCCGGTAAATATTGCTGGGACAGCTTCTTGACTTCCCCTCTCCAAGTCCCATGGGTCTTCTGCAAGAAGCGAGTATGTACTCAGGGTTATTGAATGCTGCTGGACAAGAAGCAACAGCTCTCAGCCTTCTAGCCTGAAGCCCAGATGCTGTTGGCAGTGGTTTATAATGCAAGAGATTTTTCAGTCCATGCGCTCTGCCCTTTTATGCAAGCTGTGCCACAAGAAGTCTCCCTGCCCCATAGCCCATGGAGCCAGAATAGTTCTTACAACGAGAGTTTAGAGGCAAGCTTTCAGGTCAGGATGCTTGCATGCAACAGCCTGCCCTGGCTGGGGAGGAGAGCTGCGTGAAATGATGGATCTGAGAGCCTAAAGCCTTCAGATGGTGCCACGGTTTTAGGGCAAGGCACCACCAAAGGATAGTCGCTATCATATGGCAAGGGGCAGGTCCAGCAACTGAGGAAGGACCCAGAGATGGCAGATGGGTAACACATGCCTCTGGGTACTAAGCTGCCCGTCATTGCTTCAATCTACTAAAAATCCCCTTCCTCTTCTCACCATTATTGTTTCTCAGTTGAAACACAGTGTTTGCCCCAAACCACCAGAATTGTGTACTTCACCTAATTTGGTCAAAAGAGAAGAAAAAAAAAGTGTTGGTTCTGAGCTACAGCAGAGCAGTTTGTGACGTCTATCTTTCTTGTCTCACTCACACAGCTGTTTCTCATTGCTCCATTGCTTTCAGGGAGATTCAGGAGCAGATAATACTCAGCGGGGAACCCGAGGCCAAAAGGGTGAAATTGGACAAATGGTAAAGCTTCTTTGTTGTCTTCTGTTGTTTTTGTTTATGCAGTAAGATAGGACAGACAAAGTAAGAGAGAAAGACACTGCCAAAAAGGTGCAAGCTTCTTGAATTCATCACACCTTGTTGGGCAGAATATTTTTTCCACTGGAAAATGTTGTTGGTTTGCCATCAACACTTTTTCTGGAAAGACATCAGTTTAGATGATGTTTTGTGTTAACTGTTTTTTTTTTTTTTTTCCTTGGGAAATTGTCCCTGAGAAGAACTTTGTACGTGGAAATTAACTTCATCTGCTGTTACGAATCAATACAATCAGAAAGGTTGGCTTGAGCTAGCTTAAATGTGATGAAGCCTTTGCTGTTAAAAAGATTTTCAGCCACAGCATGAGGCTAAGCGGTTGTGTGGGGGCACAGAGGTGCCCACACATCTCAGAGCTCTCACCCCTTTTGCCATTTCCCTTAGGGAGAGCCTGGACCTGCAGGGCAGAGAGGCCCAGACGGAGGAGTCGGGAGACAGGTGAGCTGCTGGATCCGCAGTTGGCAGGGCTGCTTTTGTTTCAAAAGTGTCTCCTACCCATCCTGCTTTCACAAGTGGCAGAGTTACAACACCTGGTGGTTTGTTGGCTTGCATTGACTCTTAAGCTCAACTCCTGCTGTTACTATCCCCACCAGAGCATCTCTGCGAGATCAATGGAGCTATATCTGATTTGTTTGACTCTATGTATCAGGCTCATCATTTTTAAAAGGCAAGAACAAAAGCAGAGCTAAAACTGAAGCAAGCTGGGATGTCTGGGGATGTGCTTGCTGCTGCCAGCCCCTCAGTAGAGGGGAAGTGTGCTGCTACACATGTGGCTGAGCAACTCACCTGTGTATGGGGCCAAGGGGCTGCAAGGAAGGAGAAAACACGCCAGAGCTTGGTTTGTGGCACAAGGTGGAGCATGGATTCCTCTCTCCCTAGTAAACTATTCAAAGACAGTTTTGCAATGAGAAGCAAAAACATGCTGTCCTAAAGGCAATAGAGAAGCGCATGCTTACATCCTTGCCTAACATGTCCCATTGTTTCTGTGCTCATAGGGCATGGCAGGACGAAGGGGGACAATAGGAGTCAAGGTAAGGGGCTGTGTAATCCTGTAACACTATGGAAGGCACAGTAACGATAGCAGGGTAGCAAAGTCCAAGGCTACAGCAAGCGAGGATAAGTCCAAATGCAGCAGCCATGGACACAGAAACAAAGGAGGAAAAAAAAAAAAAAAATAGCTGCTTACCTTTGGAAGGCTTGAGGTACACAGGGATCTCCAGCAAGATATCCTCACCTCCACTGCCAACCCTTAAATGAGGTCTGGGAAGGGGTGGATCTTCGCTCCACTCCTTCTGGTCACTCAGGTTCATTGCATGCACCTGAGCTCCCCTGGGTTGGCCTTGCCTTCCCACCAGGTGCTCAATCACTGCTTCAAGCGGTGACTTAGCTGTAGTTTCTGCTACAGATCTGGTATTACCACTGGTGCTTCCTGCTGCAGGTTTTGCTTCCTCTTCCCTTCCTCGTCTCACCTCCAAATCCCCCTACAACTCCACAGGCTCCCTCCTGCTGCTGTGAAATGAGCCAAACCAGGCAGCATAGTTGGGTCAAAGCATAAATGAGACATAGATTGATGCCTGTGGGAGGCAAACTGCCCCACCATTTCTGTGTTTGTTCTTATTCTACAAAATAAATAAATAAAAACTGTTCTTCCCTGCCCTTTACATAGCCATAAAGTGGCTTCCCATGCCCTGACACCCCCTGCCCCTTGCCATGTCCCCAGTGCTAACCTGCACTGTTCTGCACCTCCAGGGCACCAAGGGCGCACTTGGCCAGGCGGGGCCAGCTGGAGAACAAGGCATGAGAGGACCACAGGTCAGTGAGAGAAGGGAAAATGTACATCTTGTGGCAGTATGCTGTTGCATTACCTCTTCACGGGGCCTGGGCAGCAAGGACTGTTGGGACTGGTGTGCAGTTCCCAAGGCGTGATGTATTTGGAAACTATCACTCGAGCACTGGAGCATTTGCTTTCCCTCTCAATCTCTGGCTGTGTTGGTGTGTCTCTCCCCATGTGTACTGACACGTCTTTCTCCTGCATAGGGCCCACCTGGCCAGATCGGCACTCCAGGCATCAGGGGAGAGCAAGGTGTCCCTGGGCCCAGGGTGAGTCCTTCTGCTTGTTCCTAGCCAGGGACCAACCGGGCTTAGCTTGGAGATCTCACTGAATTTCCTACAGTGCTTTGAGGGGCACCAGCCCTCGTGGTAGATCCATGATTCCTATGGCCACGCAGATCCCCCATTTAAGGCACTCAGTTGTACTGACACACTGCCAACATGCCTCTCCTTTCTGTTCCAGGCTGGGGGTGGGCAACCAGGACCCCCAGGAGAGAGGGGTAGGATCGGCCCGCTGGGACGAAAGGTATGTCTTCCTGAGCTCTGGGAATCAGAACCAAAACAGCAATGAGGAGCAGAGGAATGGGCTTTAAAAAGTACTGGAGATGAATCTCTTGGAGCAAAACTAACTCGTCTTCATTGGTTTGTGTGGTACAGACTAGAGAGAGGTGTGTGCTCTGGATGTCTTATTAGGCTCCCATCTCACCGAACAGAGGCAAACGTAGATTCCCAGTCATTTCCCAGGCAGATTATCAGCTGGTGCCCACATGCTGGATCTCTCAAGACCCTCTGTATGTAGTGCTTTTGTAGCATTTCTGGCCACATAGGTCCAGACATGACTTTCTGCTGCAAAAAACACTGGTTTGTATAAAGAAATCATTGATGGTGAGGTGGAGAAGTCTTATATTTGCCTGGAGTTTCAGTGTATGCTTAAACAGATGCTCCTGTTTTCAGGGCGAGCCTGGAAATCCTGGACCCAGGGGACCGAATGGACAGCAAGGTCCACGAGGAGAGATGGTAAGTGTGGTCATGGACCAGCTACAGGCCTTCACAGCAGAGAGTTTGGCTTGCCTGTGGACTTTATACTCTCCAAAGTACCATACAAGAGAGGGAAATCAGCCTCATGGCTTCCTCTGGCATGAGTGTAGTTTTACACCTTGTGTATGTGTGCTAAGCAGACTTTAATTCATACTTGTCATTTTAGCTCTACTTTTTTGTACTATTTTTCTAAAAACTAATTTCATTTGTAGGAGGGCTTTTCCAGGGCCTGTGGCATTAATGTTTTTCTCTACTGATGTCACAGGCTCTGTGAGCTTTAAGATATTCAAGTATGTCTGAATATTAATGCCATTTGCTTTCCAATTTTAGGGTGATGATGGACGAGATGGAATTGGTGGTCCAGGTCCTAAAGGCAGAAAGGTAGGTGCATGCTCAACATGACCATCTACCAACATGAGTTACAGAGGACAAGGAATTAGCCAAGTGCTCCATGCAGATGGACAAAGGCAGCGCCTAAGTGAAGTCAGAGAGGCCTCATTCAGGGACAAAAACTACCCCTAAGTTTGGACTTGGAGAGACAATAAACCTCCCCTTTGACTTTGTCTTTGTTTTTCCTCTGTATATTGTCTTTTTCAAGGAGGAAGTATATCCTTTTTGTACCTTTCAGCTAGAAAGCTCCAGGAATGACCATGGGACTTCAAAATGAATATGCCAGCAACTCTGATAGCTTCTCTACAGTTGAAATTAGCCTTAGAGGAGCAGTCAGACCTCAAAAAGAGTGGCCGTTCTCTTTTTGTTAACCATATGAGGAACAAAATTGTAAACTGAATTTGCAGTCTCTCCCACTTTTTCATCCATCATTTTAATTTGTTTTTACATATTTGTCTACAGAAACAGGATCATTTTCTAAAACCCTATTTTCAAATAAAACTTTGTTTTTTTTCAGGGAGAACGTGGCTTCGTAGGCTTCCCAGGACCCAAGGTACAATGCAGCCCATGAGTTATGCCTTCATTTTCCAAAAAAAGTAGCCATGATCTGAGGACCTGTGCAGATTGAGAGCTACCATTTCTGTTTGTCCCCATCCAGGGTGGGCCAGGCGACCGTGGTGGTGCTGGAGGACCCGGACCTAAAGGAAACAGAGGCCGCAGAGTGAGTGTTACTTTGACACAGACTTTCCCCTGTGCAAGAATGACCTGGAAGATGTGCACATCTTCTCCTCTAGAGGTTGACTCACACTCTTGGGAGTCCTCCAGCAGGCATTCACAGAGAGGACTTCTCTTTCTAGGGAAATGCTGGAAATCCTGGGACACCTGGTCAGAAAGGAGAGATTGGATACCCTGGACCATCTGTAAGTGTTCATTGCACCCAAAGAGTCTCCTCATTGCCTCTCTGAGAAACGTAACAGTAACTATGTGTGCCAGGGGTTGAAAAATATGCCTACTGAAATTGCATATTGCACTTAATTATTTTTATTATTTTAATTAACAGGGACCTAAAGGTGAAAAAGGACAATCCATCAGTGTAAGTGTAGCATCATTTCTTCCTTATTTTGAGATATTCTTTTGTTGGCTGTGTCATATACTTATTTTCCCTTTCTAATTCTCTCTCATTCTATTTCCTAAAGCAATGTGCTCTTGTGCAGAACATCAAAGACAAATGCCGTGAGTACCTCAGTACTTTGCTAATCCCCCATTTTTACCCTGATATGCCAGTCACATCACATGAATGCCACTGACTGAAGTGCTTTTTTTTTTCCCCTTATTATTTCCACAGCTTGCTGCTATGGTAAGTTACCTTCAGTCCTTTATATCCTGATGTGATCATGTGCAAGAATTGTTGTTTTCCCCACATATGTGGTATGAACTTCCATTGAGCATGTGGTCCTTGCACCCTGGCAACTGTCTGGGGCACAATTTGTTCCCAACACGTGTTTTTGGCAGGTCCCAAGGAGTGCCCTGTCTTCCCAACCGAGCTGGCCTTCGCTATTGACACCTCCTCGGGTGTTGGGAGGGATGTTTTCAACAGGATGAAGCAAACCGTGCTCAGAGTGGTCAGCAACTTAACCATTGCTGAGAGCAACTGCCCTCGGGGTGCCCGCGTGGCCCTGGTCACCTACAACAATGAAGTCACCACGGAGATCCGCTTTGCTGATGCCAGGAAGAAATCAAGCCTTCTCCAGCAGATCCAAAACTTCCAGGCAACCCTGACCACAAAGCCACGCAGCCTGGAGACTGCCATGTCCTTTGTGGCCAGGAACACCTTCAAGCGTGCCCGAAGTGGGTTCCTCATGAGGAAGGTGGCCGTCTTTTTCAGCAATGGGGAGACGAGAGCCTCCCCGCAGCTCAATGATGCCGTGCTGAAGCTCTATGATGCTGGGGTCATTCCTGTGTTCCTCACCAGCAGGCAGGATGCAGTTCTTGAAAGAGCTCTAGAGGTTGGGGCTGTTCACCCTTTCTTTCCTTTTCTGCTCCTGACCTCAGTTCTGTTCATTGGGAGATTGATGGCATATTTCTGTTGGCTCTTCCAGCTGCTGGTTGGCTTCTGTAGGCCTTTCAAGTGCTTAGCACTGAGAAGCATTGCTATGGAAACTCATCCAGCACGCCTATTAGAGAAATCTGAGATGCATGCTGCAAAACTAGCAATGTTCTGATGAGTCAGTTGTTTCCCAGACCATAGCTCCTGTGTGCCCCGTGTGGCATGATAAAGATCACCTCCATAGCAAGAAAGAAAGACAAAGTCAAAGGGTGGGAAGGTGGAATTATGGTAGCATCCCTAGTAGAGGGAGAGCTGAGGTATATACATTTAAAGCAGCAAAAAAGCCCCAGCTGAGCATGCTAAGCACTGATTCAAGTGCTTGACCTTTTTTTTATGGCATTTGCCTAAACTAGTCCCACTAAGTGACGTCAGGTGTACTAGGCTCCTCCAGATAGGATACACCAAAACCAGCATGCTGTGTAGGGAATCCCTTAGAGTTGGCCACAAGGTTGCCTTCCCCTACTTTCCATTGAAAATAACAGAAAGCAGCAATGCTAACATCATGGTTTTTTGTTTGCGTCTAACCAGATCAACAACACAGCAGTTGGACATGCGATCGTTCTTCCAGCCAGCGGCAGCCAGCTGAACGACACTATCCGGAGGCTCCTGACTTGTCACATTTGTCTGGGTAAAGCATCCAAATTCCCCTCTAGACTGTGCCAGATCCTTCTAGTTGCACAGCAGTTTGTTGTCAGTGGTACAGAAGGGAAGCCCTGCTAGGAGTCAGCCCTTTTGCTGCTGAAGACAAGGGATCCCTATTCTTAGGCTGAGCAGAAAACACTGGCATTGTGAATAAGGCTCACTGTTCATTAGGGGTGTCCTCCAAGTTGTAAATGGAAGCTCTGTTTTTGACCTGTTCCCATTTTGAGAGCCCAAATAACAATATCTCAGTGCTCTAAAATATGGCCCTGTCACTTACGACTGAGAGCTTCAGGAATCTCTTTGGACAGAGGAGTGCATGAAAAATACTAAATTACTAAACAATTAAATACAATACTAATTACTAAACAATTAAATGTATTTTGGGATTAAATTTCTTTGTTACCAAGTAATAGACCAGTGAACATCCATATCTCAGTAGCATTTCATATGATAAAGAGACTTTTAATGGTGACAATAGAGGGCTATTTTCAGTTCCTCCAGGTGAGATCTGCTGTGTTTCTGCCCTAGATGTGTGTGAACCTGATCCTATCTGTGGTTATGGTAGTCAAAGACCTGTATTCAGAGACAGAAGGGCAGCCCCAACAGATGTAGACACTGACATAGCCTTCATCATGGATAGCTCGGAGTCCACCACACCTCTGCAGTTCAATGAGATGAAGAAGTACATTTCCCACCTCATAAGTAACATGGAAGTCAGCTCTGAGCCAAAAATATCTCAGCACCACGCAAGAGTGGCAGTTCTCCAGCAAGCTCCTTATGAACATGAAACCAACTCAAGTTTCCCACCAGTGAAAACAGAGTTTTCACTAACTGATTATGGATCCAAAGAGAAGATCATTAATTACTTACACAACCAAATGACCCAGCTCTACGGCACAATGGCTATGGGAAGTGCAGTTGAACACACAGTGGCTCATATTTTTGAAAGTGCACCAAACCCTCGGGATCTCAAAGTCATAGTTCTCATGATAACTGGAAAAATGGAAAAACAAGAACTTGAGTACTTGCAGGAGGCTGTAATTGATGCAAAATGCAAAGGATACTTGTTCGTTATCTTGGGCATCGGCAAGAATGTGGATGTCAAGAATATCTATAGCCTAGCTAGTGAGCCAAATGATGTGTTCTTCAAATTGGTCTCTAAACCCGGAGAGCTTCATGAAGAACCCTTACTACGCTTTGGGAGACTGCTGCCATCTTTTATCAGAAGTAAGTATAACATCCTGCAGCCAGTGTGGAAGGGGCAACAGCTGACCTTAGTGGGATTAGTCTGCCAGGTTGTCTCTGTCCTGACCATCTAACTGGGCAGTAGTACCACTGAAGAAGTCACCTTGTTTTATACGTTCTATAGCGTTTGGCACTTTGTTACTGCTTGTAGGTCTGTCCAGTTGAATGTCTGTGTTTTGGGGTCCTTTTGGCCTCCCCAGCCCATGCACCTTTTTAGTCTCTTGATCCACCAAGTAGAGTCTGTGTGTGCATCTAGTTTGGCTTGGTCTCCAGGGGCTCATCTGGGGGATCTGACCTAATCGTGCCTGGCATACTAGCTGATCTACAATGTGTGCCATTGGATCTGGTTCTCCTGAGGCTCTGAATTGGAGCTTGTCTTGCAGTAGAATAAGAAGCCAACATGCACACATCTTTCCCAGCAAATAAACATTGAGTTTTTTTCATTTTGATTTTTCCAGCCACTGCTTACAGGGATCCTGGAAACCTCTCAGTAAAATACTAAAAATGTGGTTGGAAGTGCTTTGCTATGAGAATGTTGTTTACATGTGACAGACTAAAACATACAGCCATCTAGTATCTTGCAGTTACTGCTCTTTGTATGCTGGAATAACAGGTCTCTTTGCCCAGGATGCTGCAGTGACCACACTACACATCAGGAGATAGTCCATAGATTTTAACAAGAGCAAGCAAAGAGAAGAGCTTTTTTAATCAAGAAGAAATACATGTAATGCAGTGTTGGTAGGTTACAACCACCCTCAACACCAGTATTTAATGCCAATCTCTCTCCATCTCCAGGTGACTTTGCTTTCTACCTGTCTCCAGAAATAAGGAAACAGTGCAAGTGGCTCCAGGGAGATCAAACACCCAAGAGCCCTGGGCATACTGGACAAAAAGCAGTGTAAGTAGCTCCTCCAGACTTCCAAAATTCTGTTTCTGTAGTATTTGGGAAAATAATAAATATGAGAAAAAGGACATACTAACTGCTTTTTGCTCGGATAGATATATGGCCCCCAACGCAACCGTAACCCGAACCATAAGCACCACCACCACGCTACGCACCACCATCAAGCCTGCTGCAAGCACCAGTGCCCATGCCAGGACCACCACTGCCAGCACCACGGCCCAGACCAGAGCCGCAGAGAGGCCCACAGAGAGCACTACTGTCCACGTGAATGCCACTGTACAGAGCCAAGGAAGCACCGCTGCCAACACCAAAGCCACCAGCCGCACCACAGCAAGCACCACAGCTGCAGCAGCGAGCGGCAGGAGAAGACAAGGTGGTATGTGAAAGGCTGTCCCCACGCCTAGTGTCACTTGCTTGTATGAGTTTGGCTGTATTGTAGTGAGTTGGGCTTTTCTTCATTTCCAAGAGGGCCATCCTAATGGAAAATGTTGCTAGGAAGCCAAGTTTTGTGCTCGCAGAAAGACACTTTCAGGTGCAAAACTGGAAAATTGTACTAGTTTCTAACAGTGGTGAGGCATTGGCGAGGGATGCCCAGCAAGGTGTTCCAGAACCATGGAGATGTGGCACTGAGGGACGTGGTTAGTGGGCATGGTGAGTTGGGGTTGGACTTGGGGATCTTAGAGGCCTTTTCTAACCTTAATGACTCTGTGATCTAAGAACGGGACAATCCATTATCTGCTGCTTAGCCCAGTAACATGGTGACTTCTCTTTTTAGCATGGTCCATTTGCTTTCAGTGTTTTTATCCCCCTAGCTAAGTTTTGCTATTTATGGTGATTCATACAACGAGGTTGTTTGAGTTCTCTGTCAGCTAATATAAATAGTTGAAGTTCATTCATCACTGAATCAGTGTGGAGGCCTCACTGGGAATGATAAAGCTCTTCCATATGAGCACAGTTCACGTAAAGAAGCATTCTCATGTACTCCTGCAGGGGGGTGCAGGCAGCTCTGCACAAAATGAACCAGTAACAAAGAACATCTGTCAAAAGCAGAGCCAGTTGATGAACACATCTCCATGTAAAAACAGCTTTTGCAAGGTCCATGCTTTCGTCTGCTTGCAGGGAACAAGATTTTCTGGGTATTTCTTGTTCCACTGTTTCTTCCAAGCAGTGGTAAGGCCTCATCCAATGCTCCTCTGTAGCAGGAAAACCTTTCTCTAACAGCTTCTGTGACTTGCCTAAGGTTACATTAGGTCTGAGGCAGGCTTTGCTTTGAGATCCTCATCCAGGCCATGAAAAAGAAAGCCTCCCTGCAGCATGCTGGGGATCAACATGCCACAAGTAGATTCCCACCTTTCTTTGAGCCCTTTCCTCTCCAGACACTCACTCAGTTTTTCCTTCCAATTCCCAAATTGCAGCAAAGATGAATGACATCCAGATCACTGATGTCACCGAGAACAGTGCCAGGCTGCGCTGGGCCAGCCCTGAGCCACACAGCGCCTACGTATTTGATCTCACCATCACCTTAGCACACGACCACTCTCTTGTGCTGAAGCAAAATGTAACTGGTACCGAACGTGTCATTGGGGGGCTCAGAAGTGGACAGAAATACCTCATCTTCATTACCGGCTACCTGAAATCCCAACCCAAAGTAACCTACACGGGGACATTCAGCACAAGTAAGTTCCTCTTGGTGAAAACATACCAATGTTCATTAATTTTTTTCCCCCCAATTTAAGACACTGGACACAAAATGTGGAAAAAAAACATGTAAGGAAGGAGGAATCAGTCAGTACAAATGGTCTCAGCCCTGGTAATGCTCAGTTGTGTCACTGCTTTCCACGTATCCTCTGTACCAGCAGCAAGACCCATTCACGAAACATTGCAATGTGTTTCTTTGGCAAATGCAAGCTGATACTTCAGTGATGTTAAATTTACTCAGACTGTGGGAGAATTAAAGCCAGTCCCAGAGGGGTGTTTGTCTCATTGTGCGTGCAGAAGGCTTTGCACAATGAGTCCTCCTAGGGTCCAGATAGCATTGCAGTAATTACTAATAAGAGCCAAACAGGGTTAACAGAGAGCCGATTCAGACCAGCCTGATTGCAAAATAAGCAAGAAAAGCTGTTTCTCTGAGAATAATCCTCATAGTATCTTTTTGCTTCGCATACTATAATATCCAAATAAAGCACACAGAAGGAATTAAAAGGTGAATTTAGCCTTTTGAGGATCAAGCTGCACATGCACAGATCCCATGTAAATCCTCACCGAACCCTCTGTCATGGCCAAAAGTTGTTCTATAAGAGAAAGCCAGCCTTTTTCTTCAGTAGTTTGGCATAGAGACGCCTTGGCTGGCCGATGTGGCAAAGACTGTGCTGGTGCCACCAGTGCTGCCTCTGGCTGTTCTGGCACTTTAGAGCCTCCTCCAGTGCCCACAAGGAGCCTTTCTTTTGGCTTCAGTGGGTTTGGATCAGGTCTGAAGTCTCTTACCTTCATGGGCAATAAACATGCCCACAAAAATGTTGAGAAAATACAATTTGTAGAAGTAACAGTTGCACTTGTTGACTTAGAGCCTCAGTGCCCAGGGAAGTTTCATTTCCTATAGAAACCTTGAATGGGAACAAATTAAGCAGGCAGCAGTGATACCACCTACATGGCCTTAACAACAGGTAGCACTGTCCTCTTCACTCAAATCCATTCAAGACATTTCCCTCCTCCAGAGAAAAATGAATCCATTGGTTCTTGTGGCTGCAGCCCTCCAGCCCTCTGGAAGGAGCATGATGCAACATGAACCATGGTCTCCTTTCCAACACAAGAGATTTTTCCCCCCAGTGACAGTCCTCAATGACTGAGTCCCCAGAGGGCTGCGAGGCTGTGATGTGGGGAATGAGGGCAAAGCATCACTGAAGCCCTTTGTGCAGTGCACAGACAATCTTTGAAGACTGCAGGGGAGCAAGAGAACATTCATCACAGCCTCTTTGTTCCCTTGGAGGATGTCGTCCTATTCTGCCCTCTCTAAGCCTAGAGGAGCAAAGTTAAACTGAGAGGCCACATCTGCTCCTCCAGAGCCCCTGCCCCATCTCATGCTGTGAGGAGAGTGGTGGCCTCCCAGAGCTGGTTGAGTCTCATCTCCATAGCCGCCACCACAGAAAAGCCCAACCACGCAGCATTGCTGCTAACTGAGGAGAGCAATGTGAAGCATCCTGGCGCAGCCAGGCAGTTGTGGCTGGATTACTCATTGTGTCAGCTGCATCCAATAAACATTTCTGAAACGTACATGCTAGGATAAACAGATCCAGGCCTGATTCCTGCAACCTGCGTGTCCCCTGATCTCTCTGCTGAATTGCGGCCAGTGGGTTTGTTTCACACTGTGCTTTGGCTTGCCAGCATGGCCAGCTCTCCTCCTGTGGGTGGTGGGGATCCCCAAGGGTGTTGCTGTAGGACATGGTTGCCCTTGGCTGACCGCTCCTTCTGTCTTCCCCAGAGACCCCGGCACAGCCCAAGGTGGCCCTGGCCAACATGATGCTGAATGCTGAGCCACTGGAAGGGCCTGAAAATGGTGAGTATTGGTGCCGAAGGGAGAGATGGGCTGGGGAGCTCTCAGAAGGACCCCCCATGAAAAAGAAAGCTGCAGAGCTGTTGGAGCAGGTCCAGAGGAGGACCATGAAAACGATCAGGCCAGGTTGGATGGGGCCCTGGGCAGCCTGATATAGTGGTGGCAACTCTGTCTACAACAGGGGGGTTGGAACTCGGTGATCTTTAAGGTCCTTTCCACCCTAAGCCATTCTATGAAGATCCTGACCAGTGGCACCAGTCTTCCCCTTGCCCACTCCCAGACATGAGCTTCCTCAGAGCAAACATAGCCCTACAAGGATCAAAGGATTTCCAAGTTCTTTGCCTTGGAGAGCCAACAGATCATGAACTAGATGAAAGCCCTGGGCATAAAGGCTGACACCCTGCATGAGGCCTCAGACCCATGCTAGATCCACAGCCTGCTAAAACCACTGTGACCTTTGCAGGAACCTCAGACCAGGCCTAATTTCCATAATGGAGCTGGGAGACGAGATAGAACCCAAGCGCTAGCCACTCCCCAGGAACACATTGCACCCTATGGCCTACCTCGTGCATGTAAACATAGCTACAGGCATCAAATATCAAATTGTTCACTTCCTCCCTTCTGGTTTATCACAAAGAACAGGTCATGGCTCTTTGGTTTAGCACAGCTCTCAACAAGGACTTAACCAGTAGCCAGGGATTGCACGGAAGCTTAAATTTAGCTGATTGACAGCTTACCAGCTGCCCTCCCCATTTCTCTACCATCAGTGGCTTATCACAGGAAACCACTAACAAACAAGCTGTCAGATCCCACTCGGTTGATAATCACATTAACGTATGTTAGTAACCCATAATCACTGCAGCTGTTAAAGTGTTGTCTCATTGCTTTTGTTGACATCAAGCTCATTGTATCAGCCCTATAATACAATCACATTGTAAGTAAGTGCTGGGCCATAACTCTTTCTCTACAGAACTGGAAAGGTCTGTGGCCTTCATAAAGCTGTCACAGGCATGGACTGTAGATCTAACATCTAAAAGCCATCCTCGTATAAGAACTTTTCTTTTTTAATAAGCCTCTTGTTCACTGTGGCTCATCATCTTCATCAGGATCTTGAGGAGGAATGGGAGAAGGGTGTTAGGTTCAATGAGCAGCAGGTGGAGGTCTGGGATGGACCTTGCCCAGCTGCTGGAGGTCTCAAGGAACATCTTTCCTGTGTCTTGATGCATGTCCCATCACTGCTGTGATGCTCTGAATGGCTTCTCCTCCTGCATCTGCAGTGCCTCCCATGCATTCCCACTGGCCAGGCCCCCTCCTGGCTAGTCCCCTCCAAGAGACATGAACCTATGCCCTGGCTTTGCTTAACCCCTCATGTGCCAGCCCTTTAGAGACAAGGTGTAGTGCTGTGTCCATATGTCTGGATGTACTGTGTGCTCTGCATATCAAGGCAGACCTCTGAGTCCCAGCTCTTTTTGTGATCCATTTGCAGCAAGTGCCCTTGCCCAAGGATTTATGGCATCTGGCTGTCAGGGGAAAGCCTTTTCTGGAGGCCTCCAAGGATGGTGCTGCTAATCTGAAGTTTTTCAGCAGGCTGAGGACATTACACAGAGCAGGGCACTGGGGATGGGTTGTTTAAGTGAGTCTTCTCTAGTTCTCTGCACAACACGAGAGACCATACATAAATCTTCCCACAAACCTTGGAGGAAGCCCCAAATTGTGCTGTCCTTATATAGGCAATGCAGCTGATAGCACTGATAGCCCTTGCTAATAAAAACTCTGGGATTTGGGCCTAAGTTATCATTTCTGGACAGGAAAAATACCTATGTTTAAATCCTCATCAAGCCCTAAAGTCTACCAGGTGTGGCTTGCCTTTAAAGATAAAATAAACATGCTTAAGAATTAAAGTAACTGCCAAGACAAAGACCTTTGGAAATAGATGGGGGGAGCTGTGCGAAGGCCCAATCCTGCTCACACCGCCCCAGCATGGGGACGTGGGGTTGGGATGGGTTGAGTTGGTGTTTAGTGAGAGGGGGAACAGAAATGGTGCGACAAGGAAAGGCCACCAGCAGAAGTATGAGCCACCCGCATGGTCTGATCCAACCCTCTTGGCTTCCAATGTTTTTAAATGCTTTGGGTTTTATTTATTTTATTTTTCCCTTTCCTGAATCTCTTTCCTTTTCTCAGCTTTTAACCCTTTCGGAATCATTTAACCTTTGCACCTTTTGATATGCAGATTTGGCAGACCCTTGCTTGCTGGACTTTGACATGGGCATGCAGTGCAAGGACTATCAGGTTGTGTGGTTCTTTGACTACAAACACAAGATCTGCAGCCAGGGTTGGTATGGTGGCTGTGGTGGTAATGCCAATAGATTTGAGACTGAAGCTGAGTGCAATAGCAAATGCTTGAAACCATGTAAGTACCACACGGGGGTTCATCCTTTCACTTTTTATCAACATTTCAAATAATGTTTGGATCAGAGAGAAAACATCATTTAAACACCAAACCCACACACTTTTTCCTCCAGCAGCAGCTGAGAAAACCATGCAGCAGCCACCCCTTGAGAAAAGATTATCGCCAGGTAACACATCAAAAAATTAATCATAAAATGAAGCACATCCATCATTCACATTCACCATTTCATGGCACGCATCCATGCTTGTCCATTACAAGATCATCAGCAGAAGGGCCTTGGTTTGCATTTGCTCCCTGAGTGGCCATACCCCACCATCCGCTTTGCATGAGCAAGTCACCTGCATGCCTTGTCTCATCCCAGGAGAAACTGCAGTTGCACAACCCAGGTGCAAACCACAGCTAACACAAAGACACGCTGGATATTGTGAGAAGTGTGCAGCAGCATCCTGGAGTGTTCTGTGGTCCCAAAGCATCTTTTGTTATCACTGCATGGCTAAGCAATTCCACCGCTCATCAGCGTGCCTTTGTTGTGATGCAAAGAACTGCAAATACTTCGCAAGGAAAATTACTCCATGTGGCACAGGTCTTGTGAGCAGATATTTTCCTTTTGGACCAAAAGTAAAAATGAAAGCTGAGGAAGGAGCCCACAGGAAAGTGGCAACAAGCTCCTTTACTCAGGGCATTTCTAAGCCCCTAGGTTTCAAGACCTGGGAAGAAAGTAGAGACTTGCAGTCACCTCTGTTGGCGAAGCAGGGTGGTGGGATGGGAACCTGACCTCCAAAAGCCTTTCTATCATGGCAGTCTCCCCTTCTCACAATCTTTTGGGGCCCTTTGCCGAGAAAAGGGAGAAAGCTAGTAGCAAAGTGAGCTTTGATACTGAGGTTGAGGCTTGTGCAGAAACTAATGGCTTGAGCCTGGAGCACGATTTCACCTTCACAAAGCGGGGAAGCCTTGCTGGTCCATGGTTCTCTGGAGTAACATGTGTTTCTGCTAACCCCATCCCAAAGCCTAGCCCCTTCTGATCATCATCACATGCCTTGATGATGTTTCCAGCAACTGTTGTTCCGCTTAGATTTCACAAACTTGGCACCATTCTGCCCTGGGCAGATAGTCAAGAAAAGCAACAGAGGGGCCCTGGAGAGACGCTAATGTCTCTGTCCACCCCACGAGGGTCCCCCGCTCTATTCATTGCTTTCTCTCCCTTCTCTTTTTGTTTTCTGCAAAACAGTATGCTGCGGAAAAAGAAACACAGGAGCACACATACAGCTCAGCTTTTAAGATGCTGGGCATTGAGTCAGGCTCTTGGTTCAGCCCATGGCCAGGGCCAGAGCCAGGTGCAACACTGAGAAATGCCTCAGTTTCCCAAAACCTACGGCTCTTTGGATGTGTTCCACATCCATCTCCCCATGGAATCAATGCTTGGTTAGCCTTTAATTATTGCAATTTATAGGTCCATTTTTTTTTTTTTACCATGACAAAATTATATATGCACCTAAGGCTCGGATGCCTTTTCTCTATGGGATGAATTAAAAACTCCGCTCATGCTGGCAGCCCCCATCTTTTGAATATGATGGAGCCAGATGGCACTTAAGGCACATTTTAGCTCCTTCGCTCTTCAAAAAATTTGGGTAAGGCTTGGTTTTTGGCAGGGGAAGGTCTCAGACCAAATGCCATTCAGTAGTTTGGATGGAACAATTGAAAGATGGGGTATGGAGACATCCCATGTGCTCTGGGTCTGGAGGGTGGCACCAGCCCACACAGCGTGAATACTGGGGCTGGCAAATGGGAGGTCACGCTTCAAGGCAATCTTCAGCTAATGCAGCACAGCAGTTTTCCTCAAGCCAGCACTGAAATCGGATCTGCCTCCAACACCACTGTTGAATTTCCTTGTCCATGAGCTGATCCTGAAAGCTCCTGCTGCCATCAAAAAGGACAATGGGGTGAAAAAGCCAGGATGGTTTCTCCTCATGCTGCAAGAGAAAATGTAGGGTCCCTCCCATGGACTGAGTGATGGCTGGAAAGGGTGTGCAGGGTTTGGAGATGAGTCATTCTGGTGTTCGCTTCCGCTGGCGTTTTGGAAGGCAGGACAGAAGGGAGAAGGGCTTTCAGCAGAATAAACAGAAAAAGAGCCTGCCAAAGGGATGGGGAAGCTTTTGGCTGGAGGAGCTTGATAACAAAGCTGAATTAGAAGTTCAAATATTGATTTCAAATTCCTAGGAGAAGCAGAGATTTAAAAAGAAACCCTACTTCAACAAGCAAAGCAAACTGTCTGTGGACAAGAGAGTCCCTTCCAACACTTCTCTCTCAGAAGGATGTGTTCCCAGCTCATACCTCAAACCAGCCAACAAACCTCTGCTCAGTTTGACCCATGCAAGATTGGGCAGCGACCTGCTCAGCTCTGTGCCTGCAGCACACAAAGAAAAGAGAAAATGTAATTAGAAGGAGCAGACAGGGAGACTTCAGGCAGGGTGCTGCCTGTCCCTGGGGTCCATGACACTGATTTCTCCCTTTCCCTGTCCCGCTGGCTGCAGCATTCCTGTGCTCTGGGTAGCGGCCAGCACCAGCTGCAATTTCCTTTAAAGCAAACCTGCCCCCAGCACTTTCTTATTTTCTAGGATTTGCTGCCAGACCTACTTTCTAGTCAGGATTTCAGGGATAATACTCTGCATCCTTCTTCCCGTGAACATTTTGAAAGGGCTTAGCATGCATTTTCTCTCATCAAATTCCCAAAAAACTTGCTTGCAAGTATACCCCTTCACTAATTAACTCTTTATATTCTTCCACATATCTCCTTGTGGATATGTGGGCACTGTTTCTGGTAGGTCAGAGTACCTTGATTTCTAGCACCCCATCTATAGCATTTTACAAAGGGTATGATCCTAAGACAAGGTTACCACAACACAAGTTCAGGAGATGGATTTCCTGGCCACTCACTGCTGGTGTACTCTGTATACACAGGTTGGTCTCTCCTCTTGGAAAAGAAATAAGGTAAAAGATTATTTTGATTGTAATTTTAAAAATTCTTCATTGAAAAAGGCTCTTGCTCACATGGTTGCTAAAACACTACAATAAGAGAGACTCCATGCTTTGCCCATTTAAGTTCCCCTTGTCCTCATCCGTTTTTCATTGCTGGGCATTTTACAGATCCTTGGTTTGTCCCCCATTTATGATTTTCACTCACACCCAAGGCTTTTCCAGGCAGAATTGTGATGGTTGAGGTTGGTGCCATGCTGAGCCAAGCACGGGGTGCTTCTGCATCCCAGCATGCAGCCTTGTTTGTGACTTCTAAAATAAATATCAACATATAATTAATGGCTGATAAAGATGTTTCAAACTGTCTAAAAACTATTCATTGGAAGTTACATTTTAACACATCCAGGTACTTTGGTGTTTTGCTGCCCACTTTTCCAGCAAGAGAAGCTGGATGCCATGGGGCTATGTGCAGCAGGTCTGGGAGCATCTTCATGCAGAATATTTCTCTTTTCAGGGGAAGCCACTGCTTTTAAAGGGAAAATGACAGCAAAAACGCTTTTTCCCTTGAGACCCAGTTCTGATACCTGCCAACTCATTTCCTAGAAATCTAGGGGATCTGCAGACAATTGCTGCCATGTGGCACATGCCCTTCTCTCTGCCTTTACTCCAGCTCAGCATCGTGCTGTGGATTTACACCAGCAACACAACTGATGGCTTGAAGAGCAGGGTTGGCATCCTCTTGGGCTCAGTGCTGGGCAAAGACACGCAAAGACCTTCTCTTTGCCAATGCAGAGACCGAGCTTAGCCACAGGACACCAGGCAACATCTAGGCTGTGTTCACCCCTTCTGGTCTTGCATGCCAGCCCTGTTCACCAGCATTTCCCTACCATGCACAAGTCTTGAGAGAGCCTGTGTTTAGCCCAGGACCCCAGACCTCTAGCTGACTATTCCTTCCCCTGTTTTTCTCTGCAGTCATGGACATCTGCCTGCTGCAGAAAGAGGAGGGGACCTGCAGGGACTTTGTGCTGAAGTGGCACTACGACCTGAAGACCAAGAGCTGTGCCAGGTTCTGGTACGGCGGCTGCGGAGGCAACGAGAACAGATTCAACACGCAGAAAGAATGTGAAAAAGCCTGCAGCCCTGGTAAGCACCCACACGTGGCCACAATGCCCTGGAGCTGCAGGTGGACTGAGGGTGGTATGGGCTTCATAGCAAGTCCCAGCAGGTGACCCACTTGCCCTCCCTCAGCATCCTGCACAGTAACCTCACATATTTTCTCCTTCTCCATCAAACTTCCTCAGGTAACATCAGCCCTGGTGTGGTGACGACGATAGGAACATAGAGCCAGCAACATGCCAACACATACCTCTGAGACAGCCAGGAGCATCAACTGTCGCCACCTTACCCCAATAGAAGCTAAGGGTATAGACTACCTTGCACTGCACTATTTCATGCTTTTAACTTCGAAAGCAAAGCTTGAAGAAAGGGTTTTGCCGCATGACCTATCAATATGGTGCTAAACTGTTTGTGGACTGAGTGCTACGTGTGTCCAGGGTATATTGTATAGCTTCAACATTACAAAATATTTACCTAATTGCAGACTGTTATTGTGTCTGAACACATCTCTAAATTACCCTTTCTTTCCGATTCCGGCAGTCTGCCTATCTAAGGCAGCGCAAAAATTAGCAAATAAATAAATAAAAATCATCATAATAATTTCATTGCAACTGTTACATGCTTGCTTTTATCATTTTCATAACTGAGCATAACTGCACATGGAAAGCCTTTGTGTAAGGGAGTAGCTAATTCTGATAAATAAGTGGTTCAATTTTCCATTCTTCCTTTTTTTTTGTTTCTCCTTTTGCTGGATTAGATTTCAAACTAGATCTCTTGTATGCATTTGTAATATATGTGGCCAACCAAACGAGCAAGGAAAAGGTTTTCAAATGCAAATGCACTGCTGGGACCAAGGCCTCAGTTAATGAATTTTTAAATTGTGGTGTAGAATGTCTCCGGCATTCTTCTCATGTTGTATGTTTTATAAAACACAAAGCAAAGCAATTTGGGGTGAGGTGGGTGGGTGGGAGGGGGAATTTTATTTTTATTGTGGATTCTGTGTCAGGAAGTCTATACAAAGAACTTTTAAATAAAGTCTAATGGAGGTTTTGAGAAACTCATGCTTTTGTCCTTCTGTTTGTAAAAGTCGTGATGGGCATCAGTGGAGTGATTTTGGTTTGGAAACCATTTATTTGGAAGGAATGGCCATGAGAGGGAGGATGGTTGTAGTATGGGGGGGACATCACTGAGATGCTGCTGGTGACCTGGGGCTTTCTAGCTTGGGAAAGGTGGAAACTGGGATGTCCCAGGAGACAGTCATGAAATCTCCTGGATGACATTGCTTTGGGCAACACAGTCTCAGCTGGCCTTGGTTTGAAAGGTGTCAGACCAGAGAGGATGTCCCTTCCACCCTACACAACTTAATGACACCATGGGCATTGTCTCATGTTTGCTTTGCTGTCTGTGGTCATGACCATTTTAACTCTGTCCTTTGTTCCTGTCTGTATTTGAGCTCCCTCAAGGTAGCTCAGCCTTCCTGGAGAGAGGCAAGAGAGCCTGCTGACTGCCTTGGCTTCAGCTCCTGGTGACTCACAGTGCTGTGCATGTTTGTCTGCACCCTCCGGTCAGCTTTGGCCCCGTTCTCCTGCCCTTTCCCCCCTTGCTCTCTGCAGCTTGTACTGCACTTACTGCTACTTGCCCTATGCTTTTACTTAGAATTACTGAGGCTGCAATGAGCGTGACACACCCTGTATGGATAATGCAAAAAAAAAAGGGCATCGTGATGCAATTACCAGCTTAGGATTTGCTCTTTTCTCTGCCAGGTCGCCCCTTGCCATGGCAGCTCAGCAATTCTCATAAGATGAGACGCTTCAAGAGTTGGAAGGGATCCATAAGGATCAGAGTCCAACTCCTGCCTCCACACAGCACCGCAGAGGGTTGGGCTGGGGTCCTACATCTTGGTGAGCCTCAGCTCCAAGGGGGCTTGGCAGTGCTTCCCACGGCCAAGCAGAGGAGCTGAGAAGAAGGCATGAGCTGTGTAGATACACAACATAGAGGGGGCTGCTCACTGCCAAAACTTAAGCAGGTCCAGAGAAGGAAGGCTTTAACAGACCGGAGAACACGATCGCACTGGTTCAACACATTTTGTCAAAGAGGCCAGTCCTATAGATCAGGGTTTCTCCAGTGCCTTCTTCCAAGGACCAGAGTGGGACTGGTATGAGGAGAAGGTGAGCTGGTGTCCATCTGAACCACACTTCGGGATACTACTTTCTGAAGCCCTTCAGGACAGCTCTACAAGGAGAACATGAGTACGCCCCTGCCTTTGAACACAGCCCTCCCAAAAGGATGCTTAGCCTTCCATAACACCACTTAAAAGACTAAATAGAGCTGGAAAGACACCTCCAGTTCGCTGCTCAATGCTGTCTAGGAGTCCAAGAGGCTCACCTTGATGTTTTTGGGAGCATAGGCATAGTAGCAAAGAGAGCACATAGGACTGAGGTCTGCCCCAGGCTTTGTCCCCATGAGAATTCACATTTTGAGGTGTTCCTATGCCATTCTCAGCTCACAGAGCAGCCCAGCTCATGACATTTCCCATCAGTACCAAGCTGTGGCTGGGGATGCTGCTTCAGCTGGGCATGAGTTGAACCCTGGCAGCCATACTTGGGAAGCTGTGCTGCTTATTTGGCACCCTCTGTGAGCACATCACAAGGGCTCCATTAGAGAAGGAGGGAACAGGGAATTGACTTTTTATTGCACTTATTATTATCGTTGTTTCTCATATTGTCTGCACTGAACTGTAGCTGCCTGGAGGACAGAGCAGCCTGCCCTGCATTCCAGCGTGCACGGGGCATGCTGAAAGCCCCCTTTTTCGCTTTCAGGGGTTACAAACGTTGCCTGCATGCAAACTGGACCCATCCCATGCTCCAACACACTGCTTCCTCTGCAGCCTCTCCTTTTAGGTGGGAGCAGGAGGTTACAGCGACCTGTGAATCATCCTTCCCACCTGCTGCAGCACCCTTTCCCCCTCACTGCTCCCAACGACCCCATGTCATGCTGTGAAGGCCCACTCTGGGCTTTCCCGAGGGCAGAGGGCGGCTTGGGGCCCCTGTGGCCAGCCGCCCCTGGGATTGGGCATCGCCTTGCTCTCCCGGGCCTTTTAAGGAAGCACACTACGCCCTGGGCCCCTAGCCAGTGCAGGGTTACACATGGAAGTCATCTGCAGCTGGGAGCACATCTGCCAGCGTGGCTGCGGGACTGGAGCAGAAGTAAAAATAGCTTGGCACAGCTCCGCGTCCCAGCTTGCTCAGCGCAGGCGTGCTGCTAGATGCTGCCCTCCTGGAACGTCGCTGGCCTTCCCCTCCTCTGCTTGTGCTTCCAGGAAGAAACAAAACGCTCCTCTAAACTCTGTTTGCTATTTTACTTTACTTACAAACTCAATTCTAATACAGGAGTTCTTGCACAAGCCACTCTTGTTTGTCCTGCTTTACATCCTCTTCTTTGTGCTGCCTTCTGGAGTAGGTGTTGGATAGGTGTTTGTCTGTCCTTCCCCTTTTGTCCCTCTGTCGCAGGCTGGAGTGCTGCAGCGTGACTCCAATCCTAGTCAAGTGGGAGAAAGTTTGTGAAAAATTAGGAAAGATTGCAAAGACCCAGTGAAACTAAGCTGAGTGACCCTGCGAAGACCCTGTGAAATACACTAAGTTGACTGGTGCAGTAGACACAACAGGAGGGAGGAACCCCATCCAGATGTTACTGTACTGCTCTCTACAACTCCCTGATGGGAGGTTGTGGTGAGGTGGGGGTTGGTCTCTTCTCCCATGTAACTAGCAAGAGGACAAGAGGGAATGGCCTCAAGTTGCACCAGGGGAGGCTCAGGTTGACATTAGGAAAAATCTCTTCTCTGAAAGAGTGGTCAGGCACTGGAACATGCTGCCCAGGGAGGTGGTGGAGTCACTGACCCTGGAGGTGTTCAACAAATGTTTAGATGTTGTGCTGAGGGACATGGTTTAGTGAAAAATATTGGTGGTAGGTGGATGGTTGGACTGGATGATCTTGGAGGTCTTTTCCACCCTTGGTGATTCCATGATTTTATGATCCTGACCCCTCACTTGTGTAGGTGACAGCCGGCTGCAGAGCAGGTGGGGAGTGTTCACAAAATGGCAGGAGTCAGCAGGCAGGAGGCTCAGCCCTCCCAGCAGCAGAGCCCAGGCCTGAGGTGTATGTCGTGGGGCAAACTGCAATTAGTTGGGACCGTGCTCCGGCTTCAGGGTGATTTATGAGACAGCAGGAGTGGGTCTTTCCTTCACTTAAAGAGAGCAGATCCAAAACAGATGTCTAACCTTTATCTCGATCGCTGCAGAGACGGAGGAGCAGACAGGGGAGAGAGAAAGACATTTGAGTTTCCATTGGCTGCAGCTTTGCTGTCTTCCAAAGTCAGCTCATAAAGAAAAATGAATACCATCAGCCAGGAAACTTTGCTTTGGTGAACTATATGTTTTGTTTTGACATTTGCTGCTATAGCGACCACGCCAAAATAAAAATGCAGCCGGCTGTGATGACCTCATTCTGTTACTCCATTAAAATCCCGTACAACAAAGATGCAGCCCGGGAAAATTAGTGTCTGAAGATTTGCACATCGGCATGTCTATCACTGTGGTCTCCTGGAGAGCAACGCTGAGGAAGGGCAGGCAGAAGGAGAAGCAGGCTCTGGAGGCAGCCCTGTGCTGAGGATGGATATAGAATCATGGAATCATAGAATTGCATGAGTTGGAAGGGACCTTTAAAGGCCATCTAGTTCAACTCCCCAGAAGTGGGCAGGGACACCTACAGCTAAATCAGCTTGCTCAAAGCCTGGTCCAAGATGTGACAGCCTCCATCGTAGGAAAGTAAAGGCCAAATAAATTATCACTCCTAAAACAAGATAGGAATCATTTAAGCGTGAAAGTAATCAATATATATAATACAGTCTATGTATGGTATCTTCCAGTTTCAGCATGGTCAGTGAACTGGAGTGGATGTATAAACCTGAAAGGCCACAAAAAAGTTGCTAGACAAATATTTCTGAAATATTTGTCTAGTTTTCCAGCGGTGATTAATTCTGCAGATGGGGAGGTTGCGTTGGAGATTAATGAAAAAAAATAGCATTGCATTCAATTGACTGGCACTTAGCAGAGGGCATGGAACAGCCTGATTTTCAAATAACTGGACTGCTGCCACTCTTTAGCCTACCCCTGCAGCCCCGCAAGCTCACTGCTTCTCCCAGCCCTTGGAGCATCCCCATATTTACTGAGGGTTTAACTGCAGCGTGTGTAAATCTGGGATGAAAGTATTATCGCTTACAGTGGAGCAAGCAAAAGTTTAAATATGGGCCATTTGGAAAGGAACGTTAAATATGCTTGCTCATTACTTGCAAATTTTTCCTTGGAAATCTGGCAGTTTTTGTAGCAGGGGCAATTTCTAAGTAAACGATGATCAACGTTCTGAAAGAGGTGTTTTTGCAGCAATTCTTTTTCATGCTACTTCTCTGCCAGGGTGGAAGAGGCCAACAAGACATGAGGGAAAGGCAGAGGAGCAGCTTCAAAGATGCTCCCTTCAGAGCACCCATTCTTTGCACCTAAGCCTGACTTCAGATGTAGAGCAGGATGTATGAGTCTGTACGGGCCTAAAACCAGCAAATAACCCAAAGGTTTTACCGTGAAAAACCCCTCACCATGTCTCTGAGCAGCTTCAGTTTCCTCCACAGTCGTAAAATATGGGCAAGGATGCCACGCATGGCAGCTGCTACAGATTGGAGATGGGCACTGAGGTTACCCCAGGCTGAAGAGCCCAACATGGAGCTACCTCCCATTCTTGGTACTTTGCTTCCAATCTGCCCAACACTGTTTCTGCTACTTGGCTACTTGTTGCAGGGCAAGCAAAACTGATGGTTTAATCTCTTCTAACCACTTTCCTATCACTTGTAATTTTGTCGTCTCCTTTCCAGGTTGAGCATCCATGACTCAATTAGCCCCTCCAATTCATAGCTCCGAGTTTGAGACCTTTCTTGCTTGTGGCTATTTTGGCATCATTAGGAAGTAGCATACTGAAAATGGCACCTGGTTTCCACCCCTCTTTGTTCTGCAACAAGCTCCTTTTCTTCTTCTTTTGGGGGGAAAAAGAAAAAAGAAAAAAAAAAGACATTTTTCACCTAGCCCAGAGCCAAGCTCATTGCGAAAGAGTGCACGCCGTGTTCTGGTCAGCCCCAGCCATTGTCCTACAGCTGTGTTCCACCGCGGGACTGTCTGGTGCTAGTGGTCACGTAAAAACAGGGCTGAGAACATCCCCCTTGCAAATCTTCTTGACAGCCAGCCCCTGGCAGTGGCACTCACTCCCACGAGCAGAGCTGATGCTGGAAATCTCTGCTCCCTGTACCATTGCCAGACTTGGCAAACAAGGTTGTGGCGCTAACACTGCAGGGTGCAATGAGTTTCCAGCCCCTCTGATCCCTGTGCAAAGCCCATACCACGAAGAGAGGTCAGGGCAATGTGGACCCTGCCCACTCTGGTTTCCCCAAGGACCACACTACACTCAGAGAGGGGGTGTAGGTTGGAAAAACATTGTTCCCATAGCTGTAGACTGAAAAAGATGAGCAGAGAGGATTTATTTCTGCAGAAAACCCATCTCCTGAGCTGTTCCCTCTCAGATGCAGCTAAGTACGTGTCTGTCTGCACCAGCAATCCCAGGAATTTCCACTGCACCCTGCTCAGGAAATCTCTGCATTTTTCACAGACGTGCCTATGAAGGGACACCAATTGCTCTGCGAGGCTGTACGAGTGCTGGGGAAGGGAGAGCCCAGGAAAAAAAAAAAGAAAACATCCCAAGCAACATCGTCGGTTGGAAAAAGCAGTCAGGAGTTTGAAGCACATCCAGACCACTGCTCTGGAAATCAGGCTGAAAAATCTTGTGACATCAGGCTCTCTGCGGAGACGGCTGCTATTTCCCAGCTGGAAAGCTCTGGGAATGTCCCTAGCAGCCCACAGAGATGGGAAGATGAGGCCATGCTGCCAAACAGCACTGTGCAGTGCACTGCTATTGAGCACCAAGGTAAGCTGCAGCAGTGCAGTCTGTAGGGCACGAAATGCAAACAGTGCTCCATCAGTTATTTGCACCAAGACTTCCAAGCACTCCCAGCACTTTGGGATAGCACAGGAGGTTGGTTTTTTGGAGGTATCATAGAATCATTCAGATTGGAAAAGTCCTCTAAGATCCCCAACCCTAACCCAGCCCACCCCACCATGCCCACTGACCACATCTCTCAGTGCCACATCTCCATGGTTCTGGAACACCTCCAGGGTCGGTGAACCCACCACCTGCCCGGGCAGCCTGTGCCACTGCATCACCACTCCTTCTGAGAATAAATGTTTCCTATCTGTGCAAGAGATCTGGAGTCTGGCATTTTCTGCAAGAGAGAGATGCTAGCAAGATGAAATGGTTGCAGCAAGTGGGATAAGATGCATTGTGTGGCACTGGGAGTTATAGGAAGGCGGGATGAAAATCAAAGCCCCACTGATACTTTCAAGTGCTGGAAAGCCACTTGTAAATGCCTTTAAATGTCAAGGAAGACACTACAATCCAAAACTTGTCATTGATCACATCCCCCAGGAATGACAACAAATCCGGGGAGTTGTCGACAGGGAAAAGAGAAATTTAGGATTTAAATGTAAAAAAGAGGTCGTCAAGTCTGCCGAGCAGCTGGCTTCACAAGACAATGGATACAGCATGGATGTGAGTGATGGGAGCCAAGAGAGCAGAAAGCCTGGATCCCAAAAGTTGTCCAACTGTTGCGTACATAGAATCATAGAATTGAGTTGGAAGGGACCCTTAAAGGTCACTCAGTCAAACTTCCCTGCAATGTACAGCGACATCCACAGCTAGATCAGGGTGCTCAGAGCTCTGATCAACCTGACCTTGAATGTCGCCAGGAACGGGGCATCCACCACCTCTCTGGGCAACCTGTGCCAGTGCTTTACTACTCTTACAATAAAAAACTTCTTCCTAATATCCAGAGTAAATCTCCCCTCTTTTAGTTTGAAACCATTTCCCCTTGTCCTATCACAACATACCCTGCTAATGTGTCTGTCCCCTACTTTCTTATAGCCCTGCTTTAGATACTGAAAGGTTGCTCTCAGGTCTCCTTGGAGCCTTCTCTTCTCCATGCAATCACAGCTCTCTCAGTATCCTATCCCCTGCAAACACTTAATTCTTGTCAGTTCTTCTGCTCCTCTAAGATGCTCTGCACTTCTAGAGACTGTTGGACCCACATTCTCTGCTGCCATCCCTTTGGGTCCACATCAGATCCTGGTGGACAGAAGCTCTTCTGAAATGTAAGACCAGGTCTGGTTATTTTAGTTAACTGGCAAAAAGAAAAACTGGGAGCTGCAGAGTGCTTTTTTTTTTTTTTTTTTTTTGCTGAGCTTGATTTTCTCTTTTTTTTAATTTTTTTTTTTTTGAGAAGGTGTTTGCAAAGGGACATTTGCTCACAAAGCCAAAAGGCAGCCTACAGAGGAGTGAGTATGTCTGCAAAGCAATCTCCACACACTGG